>NW_025979250.1:0-1348 GCF_021869965.1 Rhincodon typus | reverse complement strand
TGCCTCCCAGGGTCCGTGATGTCTCGGATCGTGTTTTCGGGATCGTTAAGGGGGAGGGGGAGCAGCCCCAAGTCGTGGTCCACATAGGCACCAACGACATAGGTAGGAAAAGGCAGAAATTCAAGGAGCTAGGGTGGAAGCTTAGAGCTAGAACAAACAGAGTTGTTATCTCTGGTTTGTTACCCGTGCCACGTGCTCGCGAGGCGAGGAATAGGGAGAGAGAGCAGTTGAACACGTGGCTACAGGGATGGTGCAGGAGGGAGGGATTCAGATACCTGGATAATTGGGGCTCATTCTGGGGTAGGTGGGACCTCTACAAACGGGATGGTCTACACCTGAACCAGAGGGGTACCAATATCCTGGGGGGGAAATTTGCTAATGCTCTTCGGGAGGGTTTAATCTAATTCAACAGCGGGGTGGGAACCTGAATTGTAGCTCCAGTGTACAGGAGGTTGAGAGTAGTGAGGTCATAAATAAGGTTTCAACCCTATCGCAGGAGTGTACCGGCAGGCAGGAAGGTGGTTTGAAGTGTGTCTACTTCAATACCAGGAGCATCCGGAATAAGGTGGGTGAACTTGCAGCATGGGTTGGTACCTGGGACTTCGATGTTGCGGCCATTTCGGAGACATGGATAGAGCAGGGACAGGAATGGTTGTTGCAGGTTCTGGGGTTTAGATGTTTCAGTAAGATCAGGGAAGGTGGTAAAAGAGGGGGAGGTGTGGCATTGTTAGTCAAGGACAGTATTACGGTGGCAGAAAGGATGTTTGATGACAACTCGTCTACTGAGGTAGTATGGGCTGAGGTTAGAACCAGGAAAGGAGAGGTCACCCTGTTGGGAGTTTTCTACAGGCCTCCGAAAAGTTCCAGAGATGTAGAGGAATGGATTGCAAAGATGATTCTGGATAGGAGCGAAAGTAACAGGGTAGTTGTTATGGGGACTTTAACTTTCCAAATATTGACTGGAAACGCTATAGATCGAGTACTTCAGATGGGTCAGTTTTTGTCCGGGTCAGTTTTTGTCCAATGTGTGCAGGAGGGTTTCCTGACACAGTATGGAGATAGGCCAACAAGAGGCGAGGCCACATTGGATTTGGTACTGGGTAATGAACCAGGCCAGGTGTTAGATTTGGAGGTAGGTGAGCACTTTGGTGATAGTGACCACTGTTCGGTTACGTTTACTTTAGCGATGGAAAGGGATCGGTATATAACGCAGGGCAAGAGTTATAGCTGGGGGAAAGGCAATTATGAGGTGATGAGGCAAGATTTAAGATGCATAGGATGGAGAAGGAAACTGCAGGGGATGGGCACAATTGAAATGTGGAGCTTGTTCAAGGAACAGCTACTGCGT
>NW_025979249.1:0-6162 GCF_021869965.1 Rhincodon typus | reverse complement strand
GAGAAACAGAGGGACTGAAACAGAGCACCAAAAACAGAGGTGCTGAAATTAAGCGCGCGAAACAGAGGGGCTGAAACAGAGTGAGAGAAACAGAGGTGCTGAAACAGAGTGTGAGAAACAGAACGCAAGAATCATAGTGCGATAAATAGAGGGGCTGAAACAGAGTGCAAGAAACAGAGGGTCTGAAACAGAGGGTGTGAAACAGAGGGACTGAAACAGAGTTTGAGAAACAGAGTGTAAGAAAAGGATTGCGAGAAATGGAGGATCTGAAAAAGAATTCGAGAAATAGATGGGCTGAAACAGAGTGCAAGAAACAGAGGGGCTGAAACAGAGTGCGAGATATAGAGTGCGAGAAAAAGACTGCGAGGAATAGAGGGGCTGAAACAGAGTGTGAGAAACAGATTGCGAGAAACAGAGAGCAAGAAATAGAGGGGCTGAAACTGAGTGCAATAAATAGAGGGGCTGAAACAGAGTGTGAGAAACAGAGTGGCTGAAACAGAGTGCGAGAAACAGAGTGCAAGAAACAGAGGGGCTGTAATAGAATATGAGAAACTGAGTTTGAGAAACAGAATGCGAGAAACAGAGTTGCTGAACGAGAGTGTGAAAAACACAGGGGCTGAATTTGTGCACAAGAAACAGAGGGGCTGAAAAAGAGCGTGAGAAAAAGAGAGGCTGAAACAGAGTGCGAGAAACAAAGGTTCTGAAACTGAGTGGGAGAAATTGAGCGCGAGAAAATGAGAGCGAGAAATAGAGGGGCTGAAACAGAGTGCGAGAAACAGAGTGCGAGAAACACAGGGGATGAAACAGAGTGCGAGAAACAGATGGGCTGAAACAGAATGCGAGAAACAGAGTGCGAGAAACAGATTGCGCGAAACAGAGGGGCTGAAACAGTGCGAAAAACAGAGCATCTGAAAATGTGCACGAGAAACAGAGGAGCTGAAACAGAGTCTGAGAAACAGAGGGGCTGAAAGAATGTGTGTGAAACAGAGGGTCTGAAACAGAGTGTGACAAACAGAAGGTGTGAACCAGAGTGTGAGAAACCGAGGGGGTGCAACAGAATGCGAGAAACAGAGTGCGAGAAGCTGAGGGTGTGATACAGAGTGCGAGAAACAGCGGGGCTGAAATAGTGTGTGAAAAACAGAGGGGCTGAAACAGAGTGCGAAAAAACAGGGGCTGAAACAGAGTGCCAGAAACAGAGGGACTGAAAAAGAGTGAAAAAATCGGAGGGACTGAAATTGTGCGCGAGAAACAGAGGGGCTAAAACCCAAAGCGAGAAACAGAGTGCGAGAAACAGAGTATGAGAAACAGATGGGTTGAAACAGAGTGCGAGAAACAAAGGGGCTGAAACAGAGTGCGAGAAAGAGAGTGTGAGAAACAGAGTGCGAGAAAGAGAGTGTGAGAAACAGAGGGACTGAAATAGAGCGAAAAAATCGGAAGGACTGAAATTGAGAGTGTCTGAAACAGTGTGAAAAACAGAGGGGCTGAAATTGAGCACGATAAACAGAGGGGCTTAAACAGAGTGTGAGAAACAGAGTGCAAGAAAAATAGTGCGAGGAATAGAGGGGCTGAAACAGAGTGTGAGAAACAGATTGCGAGAAACAGAAGGGGCTGAAACAGAGTGTGAGAAAGAGAGGGGCTGAAAGAGAGTGCGAGAAATAGAGGGGCTGAAAGGGAGTGCGAGAAACCGAGATCGAGAAATAGAGGGTCTGAAATAGAGTGCGAGAAACAGATGGGATGAGAAAAGGTGGGTCAAACAGAGTCTGAGAAACAGAGGGGCTTAAACAGAGTTTGAGAAACAGGGTGCAAGAAACAGCGGGGCTGAAAAAGAGCACTAGAAAAAGAGGGGCTGAAACAGAGTGTTTGAAACAGATTGCGAGAAACAGAAGGGGCTGAAACAGAGTGCGAGAAAGAGAGGGGCTGAAAGAGAGTGCGAGAAATAGAGGAGCTGAAACAGAGTGCAAGAAACAGAGGGGCTGAAACAGAGTGCGAGATATAGAGTGCGAGAAAAAGACTGCGAGGAATAGAGGGGCTGAAACAGAGTGTGAGAAACAGATTGCGAGAAACAGAGAGCAAGAAATAGAGGGTCTGAAACCGAGTGCAATAAATAGAGGGGCTGAAACAGAGTGTGAGAAACAGAGTGGCTGAAACAGAGTGCGAGAAACAGTGTGCAAGAAACGGAGGGGCTGAAACAGAGCACGCGAAATAGAGGGGTTGAAACAGAGTGTGAGAAAGAGAGTGGCTGAAAGAGAGTGTGAAAAACACAGGGGCTGAATTTGTGCACAAGAAACAGAGGGGATGAAGAAGAGCGTGAGAAAAAGAATGGCTGAAACAGAGTGCGAGAAACAAAGGTTCTGAAACTGAGTGGGAGAAACAGAGTGCGAGAAAATTAGAGCGAGAAATAGAGGGGCTGAAACAGAGTGCGAGAAACAGAGTGCGAGAAACAGATTGCGCGAAACAGAGGGGCTGAAACAGTGCGAAAAACAGAGCATCTGAAAATGTGCGCGAGAAACAGAGGAGCTGAAACAGAGTCTGAGAAACAGAGTCTGAGAAACAGAGGGGCTGAAAGAATGTGTGTGAAACAGAGGGTCTGAAACAGAGTGTGACAAACAGAAGGTGTGAACCAGAGTGTGAGAAACCAAGGGGGTGAAACAGAATGCGAGAAACAGAGTGCGAGAAGCTGAGGGTGTGATACAGAGTGCGAGAAACAGCGGGGCTGAAATAGTGTGTGAAAAACAGAGGGCCTGAAACAGAGTGCGAAAAAACAGGGGCTGAAACAGAGTGCCAGAAACAGAGGGACTGAAAAAGAGTGAAAAAATCGGAGGGACTGAAATTGTGCGCGAGAAACAAAAGGGCTAAAACCCAAAGCGAGAAACAGAGTGCGAGAAACAGAGTGTGAGAAACAGAGGGGTTGAAACAGAGTGCGAGAAACAAAGGGGCTGAAACAGAGTGCGAGAAACAGATGGGCTGAAAAAGAGTGCGAGAAAGAGAGTGCGAGGAATAGAGGGGCTGAAACAGAGTGTGAAATACAGATGGGCTGAAACAGAGCGCGAGAAACAGAGCAGCTGAGACAGAGTGCGAGAAACAGAGGGGCTGAAACAGAGTGCAAGAAACAGAGCTTCTGAAACAGAACGCAAGAATCAGAGTGCGATAAATAGAGGGGCTGAAACAGAGTGTGAAATACAGATGGGCTGAAACAGAGAGCGAGAAACAGAGGGACTGAAACAGAGTGCGAGAAACAGATTGCGCGAAACAGAGTGTGAGAAACAGAGGGACTGAAACAGAGTGCGAGAAACAGAGTGTGAGAAACAGAGCGTCTGAAACAGAGGGTGAGAAACAGAGGGTCTGAAACAGAGTGCCAGAAACAGAGTGTGAGAAACAGAGTGCGAGAAAAAGAGTGTCTGAAACAGAGTGCGAGAAACAGAGGGTCTGAAACAGAGTGCCAGAAACAGAGTGCGAGAAAAAGAGTGCGAGAAAGAGAGTGTCTGAAACAGAGTGTGAAAAAGAGAGGTGTTGAAATTGTGTGCAAGAAACAGAAGGGCTGAAACAGAGTGTGAGAAACAGAGTGCGAGAAAAAGAGTGCGAGAAACAGATGGGCTGAAACAGAGTGCGAGAAACAGATTGCGGGAAACAGAGTGTTGGAAACAGAGTGTTGGAAACAGAGTGCTAGAAACGGAGTGTGAAAAACAGAGGTGTTGAAATTGTGTGCAAGAAACAGAAGGGCTGAAACAGAGTGCGAGAAACAGAGTGCGAGAAAAAGAGTGCGAGAAATAGAGGGGCTGAAACAGAGTTCGAGAAACAGAGAGCGAGAAATAGAGCGTCTGAAACAGAGTGGGAGAAACAGAGGGGCTGAAACAGAGTGCGAGAAACAGAGTGTGAGAAACAGATTGCGCAAAACAGAGTGTGAGAAACAGAGTGCGAGAAACAGACGGGCTGAAACAGAGTGCGAGAAACAGAGTGTGAGAAACAGATTGCGCGAAACAGAGTGTGAGAAACAGAACGCAAGAATCACAGTGCGATAAATAGAGGGGCTGAAACAGAGTGCAAGAAACAGAGGGTCTGAAACAGAATGCGGGAAACAGAGTGCGAGAAAAAGAGTGCGAGAAATGGAGGATCTGAAAAAGAGTTGGAGAAACAGATGGGCTGAAGCAGAGTGCAAGAAACAGAGTGCGAGAAACAAAGGGACTGAAATAGAGCGAAAACTTCAGATGGACTGAAATTGTGCGCGAGAAACAGAGGGGCTAAAACCCAGTGCAGGAAACAGAGTGCGAGAAACAGAGTGTGAGAAACAGAGGGGTTGAAACAGAGTGCGAGAAACAAAGGGGTTGAAACAGAGTGCGAGAAAGAGAGTGTGAGAAACAGAGTGCGAGAAAGAGAGTGTGAAAAACAGAGGGACTGAAATAGAGCGAAAAAATCGGAAGGACTGAAATTGTGCGCGAGAAACAGAGGGGCTAAAACCCAGTGCAGGAAACAGAGTGTGAGAAACAGAGGGGTTGAAACAGATTGCGAGAAACAAAGGGGCTGAAACAGAGTGAGAGAAAGAGAGGGGCTGAAAGAGAGTGCGAGAAATAGAGGGGCTGAAAGAGAGTGCGAGAAACCGAGAGCGAGAAATAGGGGGTCGGAAACAGAGTCTGAGAAACAGAGGGGCTGAAACAGTGTTTGAGAAACAGGGTGCAAGAAACAGAGGGGCTGAAAAAGAGCATGAGAAAAAGAGGTGCTGAAACAGAGTGCGAGAAACAAAGGGTCTGAAACTGAGTGGGAGAAACAGAGTGCGAGAAACAGAGTGCGAGAAATAGACGGTCGGAAACAGAGTGCGAGAAAAGAGTGCAAGAAACAGAGGGACTGAAACAAAGCACTAAAAACAGAGGTGCTGAAATTAAGCACGCGAAACAGAGGTGCTGAAACACAATGCGAGCAATAGAGTGCGAGAAAAAGAGGGACTGAAACAGAGCACCAAAAACAGAGGTGCTCAAATTAAGCGCACGAAACAGAGGGGCTGTAACAGAGTGAGAGAAAGAGAGGGGCTGAAAGAGAGTGCGAGAAATAGACGGTCGGAAACAGAGTGCGAGAAACAGAGTGCAAGAAACAGAGGGACTGAAACAAAGCACTAAAAACAGAGGTGCTGAAATTAAGCACGCGAAACAGAGGGGCTGAAACTGAGTGAGAGAAACAGAGGTGCTGAAACAGAGTGTGAGAAGCAGAACGCAAGATTCATAGTGCGATAAATAGAGGGGCTGAAACAGAATGCGAGAAACAGAGACCGAAATACAGAGTGCGAGAAAGAGAGTGTCTGAAACAGAAAGAGAAAAACAGAGGGGCTGAAATAGTGCGCGAGAAACAGAGGGGCTGAAACTGAGTGAGAGAAACAGAGGGGCTGATACCGAGCACGAGAAACAGATTGCGAGAAACAGAGTTGCTTAACACAATGCGAGAAACAGAGTGCGAGAAACAGAGGGACTGAAACAGAGCACCAAAAACAGAGGTGCTGAAATTAAGCGCGCGAAACAGAGGGGCTGAAACAGAGTGAGAGAAACAGAGGTGCTGAAACAGAGTGTGAGAAACAGAACGCAAGAATCATAGTGCGATAAATAGAGGGGCTGAAACAGAGTGCAAGAAACAGAGGGTCTGAAACAGAGGGTGTGAAACAGAGGGACTGAAACAGAGTTTGAGAAACAGAGTGTAAGAAAAGGATTGCGAGAAATGGAGGATCTGAAAAAGAATTCGAGAAATAGATGGGCTGAAACAGAGTGCAAGAAACAGAGGGGCTGAAACAGAGTGCGAGATATAGAGTGCGAGAAAAAGACTGCGAGGAATAGAGGGGCTGAAACAGAGTGTGAGAAACAGATTGCGAGAAACAGAGAGCAAGAAATAGAGGGGCTGAAACTGAGTGCAATAAATAGAGGGGCTGAAACAGAGTGTGAGAAACAGAGTGGCTGAAACAGAGTGCGAGAAACAGAGTGCAAGAAACAGAGGGGCTGTAATAGAATATGAGAAACTGAGTTTGAGAAACAGAATGCGAGAAACAGAGTTGCTGAACGAGAGTGTGAAAAACACAGGGGCTGAATTTGTGCACAAGAAACAGAGGGGCTGAAAAAGAGCGTGAGAAAAAGAGAGGCTGAAACAGAGTGCGAGAAACAAAGGTTCTGAAACTGAGTGGGAGAAATT
>NW_025979248.1:0-6162 GCF_021869965.1 Rhincodon typus | reverse complement strand
CTGCTCCTCTGATGCTGCTTGGCCTGCTATGTTCATCCAGGTCTACACCTTGTTACCTCAGATTCTCCAGCATCTGCAGTTCCTACTATCTCTGTAATGATAACAGCTTAGTTTGACTTTATGTAATAATTTGTAGAAATTTAGCTATTGTTAGCAGTAAAGAGGGGTGAATTAGCTCCTCTGTTTTTACTCCTGCAGTTGGCATAACAGAGTTTGACACCTTTTTTTAAATTGTGTTTTTGCCAATTCAACATGTACTTGACCATGTGGAAAGCTATAAAGAAAAAAGCCAGTCAGATCTTTTGACTTAGCAAGAAAAGAGGTTGTTTTATTATTGAACAAAATATTTGGTTAAAAGTCCATTCATTGATAGAAATTCTGAAAATCCTGAGGGGTCTAGATAGAGTAGAGAGAGAGAAATTGTACCCACCTGTAAAAATATCAAGAATGAGAGTGCAAATATTCAAAGTAATTTGCCAAGGAAGGAAATGTAATGTGAAACAAAAGGTTCTGTTTCACACAGTGAGCAGTTAGGGTCTGTGCTGCATCCCTGGGGTGTAGTGGTAATGTCACTGGAGTAGTAATCTAGAACACTTAGTTAATGTTCTAGGGATATCACCAATGTAGGTGGTAAAATTTGAATTCAATAAAATCAATCTGCAATTAAAAAAAGCTAGCTTAGTGGTAACTATTTAAAAATTGTCGATTGTTACAAAAACTCATCTGGTTCACTAACGTCCTTTCGGGAAGGAAATCTGCCATTCTTACCTGGTCTGGCCTGCATGCAAATCCAGATCCACAGCAATGTGGTTGACTCTTAACTACCATCTGGGCAATTAGGGATGGGCAATAAATGCTGGCCTAGCCAGTGACGCCCACATCCTGTGAACAAATAAAAAAATGTGAAGCATTTGAGAGGTTATTAGGTGATTATTGCAATGTAAGCAACAATATAGAGGATTCTCAAGAAAAGGCAGGGCATTGGCATCTGTTCATAATGATCATTTGGAAAACCAGCACAGAAATAATGGGCTAAATGGCCTCCTTCTGACAATAACGATTGAGCAATTCTGCGAATAAACCTGTCCTGAATTCTGTGAAACATAAACACACACACATATATGCAAGCAAACAGAACATATTACAGCAATGTTGGGGAGGATGGAGAAATTGATAACAAGCCTATAGGTAAAACAATGATGAGTCCTGATGTTATTTTCATTGTCTGGGTGACCAGTGATATTGCAACCATTGTAACCAGGTTGATTTCTGGAAAAAAATCTCTTTTGAAACTGATATCAGGCCTTTTCCAGGAATAGGTGCTATGGCACTTGAAGTTATATTATCTTTTAAATTGTCCATCTCTGTGATGAATTCTAACTTGTAACAGAGATAAGATTAGAGCTTGATAAAATTGTTGAGAAAGGAGAAATGTTATTTATTCTATCCTGCAGGCCTTGTCTTCCCTTCTGTGACTAACAGACAAATTTATAATCACAGCTTTTCATAAGGGGAGTTTTGATCATGTGATTGTTGACTATTAGCACAAAATGAAGGAGCCTCAATCATCCGGAGATAGCAAGAACTGCAGATGTTGGAGTCACAGTCAATACAGTGTGGAGCTGGAGGAACACAACATGTCAGACAGCATCAGAGGAGCAGGAAAGTCAACGTTTCAGGTTTACACCCTTCATTGTAAACCCAAAATGTTGACTTTCCTACTCCTATGATGCTGCCTGACCTGCTGTGTTCCTCCAGCTCCACACTGCATTGAGCCTCAATCATCTATTGTCAAAGCTATCAAGATGCCATCGAAACTGAAGGTGGACCTCAACACCCTTTATTGAATAATGGGTTTTAGTAATATTGTTTTCTTTTCTCTGACCATTTCTGTAGATAATTTGTTCTGATGTGCATTGTCCCTTTCAGCTATCTTTGTTCAAATCAGTTCATTAGAAATATTATTTAGGCATACATTTTGTAATTTTCTGTGGAGCATGGCCAGCTTGTAGGTCAGGTGGCTTCTGCAACCATTTTAAAACAGAAGGTACTGGCTCATTTAAAAATGTTTTCTTTAAAATAAAAATTACAGGTATGAAATCAGTCAATTAAGCTTAAAGATTAATAATCCATACATTACAACTTCATGAAACTCTGCACAGATTGGTTACTATCTTTCTCACATTAGACCAGAGACTATGTTCCAAAACTACTTGATTGGCTGTAAAACATATTTGCATGTCTTGAACTTATCAAATGCTGTCAAAATAATGACAAGGTAATGGTGATCTTCATTATTCAAATCCAAAATGTAATATTAGGTAAGGGCAAATGTCTGATAGAACATAGAAATAGAGCAGCTCCTGGCAGAAATATGCCATTTCATTATTGGCTTCACAAAAAGGAAGCTCACTGCCTTCTTTCTCATTCACATGCAATGGGCCTCATTTTAGCTCACTCAAATTTTATTTACTTGAATAGTGTCAAAATGAGGCCCATTGAGGGATGGGAAATGCTTGTACTTGCATAGTTTAAACATCCTTTTCACCCCCTGATATGATCAAAAACTATAATTAATCTATCTTGCACTGAAATTAATTATCGTATTAATTAACTAGTATGGACTTACATTCTTCTGACATATTTCCAGGCTCAGATCTTCTATTGCATATTTCACAATTCTTCAATCCAATTGGTTAAGAAGATATAGAAGTGCATTCCCCGTTAACTCAGATTCCAGATGGCCTGTAGAGGGCACTGTGCTGTTTCTATCTCTCTCTCTCTCTCCACAACTTGCTGCGGAAAAAGTTGTCAATATTAAATGGGCAAGGGGGGTTCTCATTGATACTGGACATTATTCAGTAACTGATCATTCACTTCCTTTTTTTCTTTCTTTCTTTCTTTCTCTCTTTCTCTCTTTCTTTCTTTCCCTCTTTCTTTCTCTTGCTCTCTCTCTTTCATCCTTTTGTGCTGGTGAATGGAAAATTTCCTATTCCTTTGAAGTAAGCAACCTTCAAAAAACTAAACATTGTGAAAGGATGTTTTCCAATCTACATACCCATTACAACATACTGATAACAGATTGACTAAACCAATCAATATCACACTCCCCTGTGTAACAGATTAGATTGGTTTTCATTTCTGCAACAAAATCTCTTTTCAGTCCAAGCCGTTATCTTTAAAGTTTTTTTGTGGAATAAAGTAACTGCAGATGTTTTTATGTCAAAGGTTGGAAGTCACAAGGTTTAATGTAATAGGGAAAGATTTTCAGAAAATCAGCCATTCAGTCAAGCTCTAGTGATCTAGAATACACTTCTCCCAATAAATGTATCCTCTTATATTTTGATATTTCTTGTTGGACTTTCTTCTTACAATTTTCTATAATTACATTTGTACTACAAATACTTCTTCAGTGATTTTCTACTTCCTGGATGCTCAATCCTGCAGCCTCTGTAGTTACCGAGCCTTAGGCCATTTCCTCCCTGTCCATCTATACCCAAGCACTGCTCATTGCCACCGGCTTCCTGACTAAGTACTTTATCTCTGGTCACTCCACCTCATGTTTATTCTCAAGCTCTGCTGGCTCATGTTTTCACTCTTTTGTGCAGAGTTTCTATTCACTCTTTCTTGTTTCTCTTCCATTTTGCAATTCCATGCGCATCCCTTCCTACTTTATTTGCTGGACCTTCTCATTTCATTATGTTTTATTTTTCTAAATGAGGTAAAATGAAGTTAAAGTTATCTATAACTTTTCTAACACTACAACTGAAAAATAACAAGTGTGGACAGCACTTAAGAAATAATAAACTTGAAGTCTTAACTTTTCACCTATGTTACATGCCGGGGCATTTTGTATACTTGACATTCCACACATAAAGCTGTTTATCAGCAACATCCTTGCAACTAAAATATTCACAAGCAGTATTCTAGTGACATCACAGATGCAAATTGTTTTATTTATTTTAGTTTAACTTTCATTTGATGACTTTTTAAATTGTGCATCAACTTGAGAGAGGGTACAGCCAGCTGAATATTTAGTAACTTTACATCAGATGGTCTAAGCTGTCAGGTCCACGAGTAAAAATGTTTTGAGTTATTTATTCCTACAATATTACGCTGTTTACTACTCCATAATAAAGAAATAATTTGCACTTATTTTATTGGTTTAATTGCTTTTACACTTTAGGTCTCTTTTGGGTGGAAGTGAAAGATCAAGTTAGATCTGAATTAGTTTGCACAGCAGTCTTTCATAATGCAAAGTGGCTGAACACTATTAAGGGGCATCAGCTGCAAGAGAGAGATTACCAAAGTTCATTTTCTTTGTGTCAAGCAATATCTCTGATTGGAATAATTAACCTTCTACTTTAACATTGCTGGTGTACTATTCAATAATTTATCATCGTTTTAATTAAACATGTGGATAACAATTTGGTAAGCTGTCTCTAGCAAGACACTACTTCTTTCATTCTGCTCAAGTGGATCAAAACAAATTAGTTAAGCACATCTTTCAAAATTTTGATTGCCTTTTGAGAAAAAGTTATAGAATGAAAAATTATTACACCAAAAAGAATTATACATGGGAATCTGTTGTGGAGGTGTATGTCTTATTAGCATAAAGATAAAAAGTATTTAAGAATGTTGACAGTGCCAGTGTCTTGAGTCATTGTTTGTCTTTCAGTAAGTGAAGTGACCAAAGATCGAGTAATCATTATTAACTAATCACTGTAGGATAATGTTGATCAATTATGTGGGGTTTTTTCAACAAAAAACTGTGCTTTTATTACTTTAATATTTCATTCAGAAATATTATCTGACAGATAAGTAAATAAATTAATGATTTAATATGTAATTATGCCAAAGAGAAGACAGATATTCATTTTACAGCACTTGTCATGATTTTAGTACGCGCTTTATACCTAATGAAATACTTATGAAGTGTAGCCGCTGGTGCTAGAGGAGACACCACAATCACTTTGAACAGAAGCACTCCCAATATGATATTATATTATTGAAACGTGGACAAAACAGCTTACAATCTCGAATGAGTAAAAACCAACATCAGATCTTCCTCAAGGGCTCTGTAATAATGTTTATCGTATAAATGTAACCTTGTAGCTAGTTACTAACATTCAATAAATTATATATTTTCAACTCCAAGAGATTCTTTTAGTTAGACAATGAACTGGTTTTGCTTGACCAAGTTGGGCCACTGGGCTGAAGTAGCAGCAAACTTTATTGTGTGTAGGAACTCATACGACATAGTGACCTGGCGTGCCCATACTATTTTAATGCCATCACGGGATCTTTTTCACTTACAGGGCAAAAGGGGTCCTGGCTTAACACCTCATGCAAAGATAATACCTCTAATAGTGCATTCTCTGAGCACAGTTTGGGAATGCCAGCCTGGGTTATATGCTCAAGTCTCTGCAGTGAAAATTAAACCTGTCACCTTCTGACTCAGCCAAGAATTGGTGGAAGTCCCAAATTTGATTTGTGGTTGTCTGATTTAAGCTAAGGTAACAACAAGGACACTTCAATTAGCTTGCTTACCTCAGGCTAAAATGCGAAACAATGACGATAGTTGTCACTCCTGATTGCTGCCCAGTGAACTCATCTAGAAAATACATGGCTAGATATCAGCTGAGACAAGATTGGACTTGGCAGTGATGACCAAGATGAAAAATCACTAGAAGTAAAATTTAAAAACTTCAACTGCCTGTGGTCATAAATGAAAACAGAAGAACAAAAACAAAATCCAGCACATCCTGAACAAACATCTTTACGTGAAAAACTAAAATGTCTTTACAAAAGTGACAGGTACTGGAAATTGGAAATAAAGAAAGAAATGCTGGATAAGCTCAGCAGGTCTGGCAGCATCTGTGGAAATAATACGAGTTGCCATTTTAAATCAATGATATTTTATCAGGCTTGACTTGCTTTTATACCATTTTTCATCAGGAGTTCCGATTAATATTTTTCCTTTATATTTCATGGGATGTGGGATTCACCAACATTTGTTACCCATTCCTAATTATCCTGGTATTCAGTGGCTTACCAGGCAGATGGTGGATTTCCTTTGCTAAAGGAGAAGAATAAACCAGATAGTTTTTTTTAATAACAAGCAATAATAGTTGTCTTTGTCTCAATCACTGAAACTAGTTT
>NW_025979247.1:0-6163 GCF_021869965.1 Rhincodon typus | reverse complement strand
ATTAGCTTTGAAGATGCTTCAATCGGCGGTGTTATTTAGATTCATTAACGGAGGTGACACGGCCGGTTGATTAGTTTGAGATAACAAGGTGTGGAGCTGGATGAACACAGCAGGCCAAGCAGCATCAGAGGAGCAGGAAGGCTGACGTTTCGGGCCCAGACCCTTCTTCAGAAGTCTGGGCTGTGTTAAAACCCCGCGCTTTCCTCCTACCTGTTACGGGCAGATCAGGCAATGATCCCGCGTCCTGTCCGCGTTAACTGCAAGTTAGGTTTAAAAAGAAATCCCACAAAGTACAGATTTTATCGTCGTTGGACTTTATTTTGCATTTAAATATTTAACTTAATTTCAGGATTGCGAGGGTAAAATCGGCGGGCTTTTTGAAATTGACAAACTGTCATTTGAAGTTAACCAATCAGACGCCAACAACTATTTTATTGCCTTTCCTGTACCTTCCGCAGCTGTTTCTCATTGGGTTGAGGGAAGGGACTGTATCCAATCCCATCTCTAAGGCGGGCTCTTCAATTCCTTTAAATAGGCAGCACCGCCGCAGGCTCAGCATTGACAGCAGCAACGTCTAAGTGTTTTGCATAGAATTGAAGAGAATGGCTAGAACCAAGCAGACAGCGCGTAAATCCACCGGAGGAAAAGCTCCCCGCAAGCAGCTGGCGACCAAAGCAGCCCGCAAGAGCGCGCCGGCCACGGGCGGAGTGAAAAAGCCTCATCGCTACAGGCCCGGCACGGTAGCTTTGCGAGAGATCCGCCGCTACCAGAAATCGACCGAGCTGCTGATCCGCAAGCTGCCCTTCCAGCGCCTGGTGCGGGAGATCGCTCAGGACTTCAAGACCGACCTGCGGTTCCAGAGCTCGGCCGTGATGGCCCTGCAGGAGGCCAGCGAGGCTTACCTGGTGGGGCTGTTTGAGGATACCAACTTGTGTGCCATCCACGCCAAGCGAGTCACCATCATGCCCAAAGACATCCAGCTGGCCCGCCGGATCCGCGGGGAGCGCGCCTAAACGGAGCGTACCTGGCCCTGTCGGTTAACCCCGAGAAACCCAACGGCTCTTTTCAGAGCCACTAAACTATCCAAAAAGAGCCGAACTGACGCATGATGTGCGTTTCGTTGTTATATAACCATATCTTATTATTGCACCGGGCTAATTCAGCTGTAATTGCAGGAACTGCATGTGGCTGAAAAAAAACACAAGTGCGTAGGACTGATACATTTGTGTTATTTAAATTAAAACTCAAGAAGCGTATTTTAATTATAAATTGAGATTTAAGTCACAAAATAATTGAAGTACGGCATTCCTGTCTGCAAATTAGAAATTCACGACAAAACCTCTGTGCTTTTTGCTTCCCTTGGCCTTTCCTCCAGCTCTACTTTCAGCCTCCTGTTTGTTTACCTTGGATTCCAGCATCTGCTGTTTCTTTTTTCTGATAACTGTGACCATGGCTGAGAAGGAGGGCGGGGAAAATGGCGCCAAATCGTTAAACGCTTTCTTACAAATTTGAAAATCCCGCCAATATGTAGAAATCCGAAGGCGGTTTTACACAGAAGAATGCAAGTGTACTTAACGAGTTGATTTGATTCGATTTTCAGATTACAAAATCTGTAGTTCACACAATTTGTTTCCTCATTTCACAAGAGGCTTCTCTCTCTCTCTCTCTCGCTCTCGCTATTGTGTTGCTTTAAATGATTTTTTTTTCGAATCTCCTCGGATTATTCTTACCGCTATCTCATATCCCCTCTTTGCCCTCCGGATCTCCCTCTTCAGAATGCACCTACTCTTTTTATACTGCTCAAGAGATTCAGTTCAACCTCATTTTCAATATCTGATATTTTTTTTTCTATTCTCAACGTCGAACCGTAATCATCTAATTCAACCATTGCTCATTAATCCTACTTTGGTAGATGCTCTTCGGAACGTTTGTTCAGATTCGATCAATCAATCTTTCTGCTGTGTTTGGATTCCATGAACGTGCTTCCTGATCGATGTATTGATAGGGACACCGTCTTTTCATTAGTTTTAAAGTCTCCCTCCCTTATTCCATCTTACACCTAACTGCTGCAACTATTGAAGATATTTCTTCACAATTGTCCAGTGAAAATATGTGGGTTGAAATTAGGAAAAGGGAAGGAATGATCACCTTGATGAGATTGTGTTAATAGGCCCCACAATAGTCAGATGGACATTGACGAACATATATGTAGAGACATCTCAGACGGAAGTAAGGATAATAATGTTGTAATAGGTGATTTTAATTTTCCAAATGTTGAGTGGGACTACACTAGTGTCCAAGGTTTGGACAGTGAAGAACTTGCTAATTGTGTTCAAGAAAATTTTCTTTGACATGTAAATATTCTTGGTAGAGACAGGGGAAAAAAAAATAATGTTTACTTCAGTAATAGGGCAGAGCATCCCACTCAGACCCATTCCCCTATCTAACCCACCTAACCTAAATATCCCTGGGCACAATGGGCAATTTTAGCTTGGCCAATCCACCGACCCTGCACATCTTTGCACCGTGGGAGGAAACCAGAGCACCTGGAGGAAAACCACGCAGACATGGGGAGAATGTGCAAACTCTCACACAGACAGTCGCCCAAGGCTGGAATCACACCCGGGTCCCTGGTGCTCTGAAGTGCTAACCACTGTGCCACCCATTGGTAGTAGAGTGTTCACAGGTAGGGGGATGTCTGATAAGTGGTAGGCATTCACAAGTGTCATATGAAAGTTCAGAGTTAATATGATCATCTTGGACTAAAAGGTAAGCTGGCAGGATAAAGGAACAATGGATTAATAAAGATATTGAGGTTCTTGTTGGGAATACAAAAGAAATCGTATTAGATAGAGATGACTGGGTTCAAATGAGTGTAGAGACAGGAGGAAAAAAAAATTACCTTTTCATCGGTAATACGGCAGGGCGAGTTACTGATTTGATAGTGAGGGAGCACTATGGAGTGTAGGGGCATTCTGAAGAGATCAGGAAAGCAAAGAGGGCATTCAAGATAGCTTTGGTGTTAAAGTTTAGGATAATCCAAAGAGATTCTGCAAGATCATTAAAAGCAAGCGAGTGATTAGAGAGAAAGACTCGAGCTCTTAATACAAAGGCTACCTATTTGAGTTTTGAAACTCAGAAGACAGGAGGAATAGAAAACAAATATTTCACAAATAAAATTGTTGGGGGAGAGAAATAGAAGCTAGAGAACTTGGGAAATAAATATTGATATTTTGAAAACTGTTCATATTACAGAAGAGGAAGCGTTGGAGGTCTTAGAAAGCATAGAGTTGAATAAATGTCCAGAATCTGATATACTGTATTGAGGATATTGTAGGAAGTTAAGAAGGAAGTTACAGAAACCCTTGCAGTAATGTTTGTACCATCTATGACTCTAGTGAGGTGCGGCATAACTGGAGGTAGTCTGATGTGCCTTTATTTTCAAGAAGGGACATAAGGAGAAGCTTAGTAAGTATAGGCCTGTGAGTCTGAATTATGTGGTGGGTACATTGTTGGAGGTGATTCCAAAAGATACGATTCATATGTATGGGGTAGGTGGGGGTTTTCAAAGAATGGTTAGGGATAGTCAGCATGGTTTTGAGTGAGGGAAATTATATCTCAAAATTGATTGAATTTTTTGAGGTAGTAACCAAGATGATTGAGAGCAGAGTGGTACATATTGTTTCCTTGGACTTTAGTGAAGTGTAGGGGTGACCTGCATACAACAAAGCGGCCCCTGTTTGAACAAAGACACACAAGGACTAAACAAAATGGGGCGGTCTGCTCTAACATTTAAAGTGAAACATACTAATATCTTGGAAGAGATCTGCCCAAGGTCGTAGAAAGGCCCTGCAACCCATCATCTGAGACAACAAGGTGTAGAGCTGGATGAACACAGCAGGCCAAGAAGCATCAAGACAGTTTTGATAAGAGGATGCCTAAGAACGGATAAATGACTCCAGTCTCATCAATGAAAGGATGTTGCTCCACTGGAGACATAGCATCAGGGGTCTAAATCTTAGCTTAGACTAACTCCGTAAACAGCTACAAAAAAGAACAACAGCTAAAGGTATTTCATAGCAGTTAGCTTTTTAAACTATAGTATTAAGGAAAAAAAGGTTCTATTTAAAGAATTATTTTGATAATCACAGAAGTAGGTTTCAACATATGACCAGAATATAATACAAGCAGTTGAGGAAAACACATTTAAACCCATGTGAAAGTGAATCAGCTTTAGGACATGCCTTATCTTACATCGTAAACAAGACAGATTGATCCAATTCATTAGTGACAAAGTGCTGGCAGTAAAAGTAGCTGCAGAACTTTACACCTTAATTACTGTTATAAGATTAGAGCTAATCATGTAGCTCTAACTGCCATATATATATCAGGATGGTGGGAAATATCAAATTTAATCAATCCTTTTAGAAAGGGGTCACACATAATACCACAAATAATAGGATTCAAACAACTCTTAGAGATAAAGTCTAGGACAGACCAGGAGTATAGCTAATAACTTACAGAATGTGAATTAATAGGATGCATAGAAAGATCCCAAGGCCCAGTGATGACAATGTCTAGTAAACACCATGAGATAATGAGAACCTAGGCTGTTCCTATGACCATGATTGATTCGGTGCCCCATGGGGTTAGGTGTCTGGATTAAGGTGAAGGACAGTGACTACTTTACATTTGATTATTGTAACATGTAGTGTATAGAAATGCTGTACTTCCTTGCAAAATCAAAGTGTGTCATTGATCTCTCTTCCGATCTGAGCTGTAGATTAAGGGAAAAATGCTTTCTCACATCGAGAACAGATTTGTGGAAGATCCTTTGGCCCTCTCCCTGCATTAACTGGTTTCTTCTTGAATAAACATCTCCCACTTGCCTGAATCTGGTCTGCATCCTGAGTATTTGTTTCTAGCCAGGGTTTGAGGGGTTGGGGGGGAAAGCATGGGAATGAGGAGGGTAAGCTCCTTCACAAAGTCTTTGACAATGTTCTTCATGGCAGATGAAATAATAGGGTAAGATTACATGGGACTTGGGGTGAGGCTGGAAATTGGATACAAAACTGGCTTGATGGCAGGAGATGGAGACAGCTTGGCAGTTGCTTTCTGGACCGGAGGCCTGTTACGAGTGGTGTTCCACTCCAACTTGTGTTGGGTCCACTTTTGTTTATCTTTTAAATAAATGATTTAGATGAGAATTTAGAAGGCATGGGTCGTAATTTTGAAGAGGTCACCAAAATTAGTGGCATAGTGGACAGTGAAGATGGCTATTGAAGATTACAAACAGATCGTGATCAATTGGGTCAATGGCTTGAGGACGGGCAGATGGAGGTACTGAGGCATTGCATTTTTGAAAAACAGAGCAGCAGGTCTTGTACAGATACAAGTAGGGCCTTGGATAGTGTTGCAGAACAGAGAGAACTAATGGGTCAAGTATACAGTTCTTTTAAGTTTGCATCAGCTGTAGACCACGTGGCACCTGGCTTCATTACTCACTCCTTTTGAATACAGGACATTTTTGAGACTTTTACTGAAGCACTATATCAGGTTCTGGTCACCCTGTCAGGGAAGGATATTATTGCACTGGAGGAGCTTCAGAAAAGATTTACCAGGATGTTGAGATAACACAATGTGGAGCTCGAGGAACACAACAGGCCAGGCAGCAGAGAAGCAGGAAAGTTGACTTTTTCAGAAAAAGGGTCCTGACCCGAAAAGTCAACTTTTCTGCTGCCTGGCCTACTGTTATCTCGTACTTACTACTTGATGCATTGCGTCATTTTAGCTCTTCTCAAATGCAGTTACAGGAAATATGAAACTGGTTGTGAGCGAGGGACTGAGATGCATTTATATGACGATGATTAAAGTCACAGGCAGTTACAGAGCAATAACAAATAATGCAATCCGAACGCTATTACAATTGCAATTCATTATAAATTCGTGATAAACGTTTCACTCTCCATGCGTTTCAGCTGTTCCGTGAACGTGACTGACTGCAGCTTGTTGGTAAAGATTTCATGTTAGATCATACACACAGTGACAGTAAGAGTATCAAATAGCAAAGGGAATTAAACGGACATCAAACAACGAATGCAGAAAAAGACATTCCGACAGAGGGAGATCGTAGGAACTGCAGATGCTGGAGAATCCGAGACAA
>NW_025979246.1:0-6163 GCF_021869965.1 Rhincodon typus | reverse complement strand
TCTGAAGAAGGGTCTAGGCCCGAAATGTCAGCCTTCCTGCTCCTCTGTTGCTGCTTGGCCTGCTGTGTTCATCCAGCTCTACACCTTGTTATCTCAGATGTAATTTGTTGTTGTTTTATTCCAAAAAGTCTTATCTAAGACAAAATGCTACCTGATTAGTTTGTTGGGAGAAGACAGCTGCTGCTAAAGACAGCTGTCAGCCTTGGTGTCTTATTTGCAACAACACATGAGTTACCAACCGAGGCTAAGCCCAGAGCTCTGCTCAGCTTGGTCCCAGACATGATCTACTCTCAACTCATCATTGTCAATTTAGTAGCTTCTCAGGCTTCTATGTGTTCTTTTGCCACTCAAAATCAAATTATTGCAAAATTCTCTCGAAGTTTCCAACCTTCTTCCTTCCACAAGCTACAAGCTGTCCACAATGTTACAGCCTGTAGAAAGTCCTGCATTTCAATTACTTTTACCTTTACTGTCCCTGTGATATGTTCATGGCTTCTCTTCAGTTGATTTGATGCTGCCCTTTTTTTATATCAATCTATTTTTTAAATAACTATACAAAAAAAAGGCAGATAAACTTTTGTTAAAGAACAGGAGAAAGCCGTTGGAGTGTATGAAGGTCTTGGAGGTGCAGAGGGAAAGCATTACCCCACCTTATACACATGAGGGTGCAAATGCTATTTTCTCTGCTTGTGTTTATGTATGCTTTTACAAATGGCAACATTTCTGGACCACACTCCAAACAATCGGAAGTAAATTCACTGTATATCTTTGTTTCAAGGAGATTGATGATCATAGACAATAAATTAAAAATAAGTTGAAACACAATACAGATAAGCCGCAAAAAGAAAATTAAATTAAAAATAAGTAAATGAACAAATATTTGAAAGTGAAGTGAACTAAAACTGAAAGCAACTAAAAATGAAAACCAAATAGCTGACCACAAAAATCTGAAATTCTGAAAAAGTGCATTGTAAAACCAGTAATAGAACAGAAGGGAAATAAATAGTTAGGAAAAGAAGCCATGAGGAATGGAGAAAAAACATTGTTGGTTAGTAGAAGTGAACAGAAGATTGTAATGATTACAATGAGGTCAGCCAGGTGGACCTTATGGAGCATGAGTTCCCTGATTGAGGCTGTTAAACTGGTCCAATCAGGGAGCCTTGACTGACACATAAGAACAGAAGTGTCAGACACCTGTTCACTCAGAGCTGGATCAGTGTCAAAGATTCTCCACGTTTCAATAAAGGGTGACTTGGTAACGGGCTACTAGTCTCTGTGGAGTTATTTCAAAGATGGCTTTGAATACTTGGCTGACAAACAATAATAATTACCATTGGTTGCAACTTGTAGGAGGGATTTTTGAAATTGAGATTTAAGAAATTCATAAGTACACAGCATTCAAAATATTGAAATTCTCAATTGCAATTTTTATGTGTGGAGTGCCTTTAACAAAGTGAAAAAACACTTCACAAGTATGTGAGCAAATAAAGTTTGACAAAAGGAGATACTTGGGCAAATAAACAAAGCTTTTGACGGAAAGCTAGTTTTTACACAATATTTTAAATGGGAAAATAGAGGGACAGAGGAGTTTAAATATGGAATTATAGGATTAGGGTTAGGAATTTGACAACCTATCCTTGAGCCACAAACGGTTGAGAATTAAAACTAGGGTTGTTCAAGAGGTCAGAGATTTCCTCATGGTGTCAGATGGAATGTATTAGGATTGACAGAAGATTGGTTAGCTAACAGGAAGTAGAGAATCAGGATAAATGGGTTATTGTCATGTTGGCAAACTGCAACCAGTAGAGTGTGACCAGTGTCGGTGCTGGAGCCTCAACTATTTACAATTTACAGTAATGCCTTGAATAAAAATGGCAAAGTGTCTGTGAGCTAAATTTGCTGATGATACAGTTGCAACAGCTTACTGAGACTGCAATTGAGGACTGTGTACAATTTTGGTCTGTGCTTCAGAAGGGATATAATTGCATTGCAAATAGTTCAGATAGAGTTCATTTGACTGATTTCTGGGATGAAACAGTTATCTTATAAAGGAAAGACTGAGCAGGTTAGGTGTATACTCATAGGATTTAGGAGGATGAGAGGTGATCTAATTGAAACGTAGAAGATACTGAAGAGTTTTGACAAGATGGATGCTGCATGTTTTCCCTTGTGAAGGAGTCTAAAACTAGGGGCCACTGTTTAAAAATAAAAATACCTCATTTAAGACAGAGATAAAGAGGAAACTTCCCGTTTAGAGATTGGTTTGACTTTGGAATTCTCTTCCTCAGAAAGCACAGTAGTCTGGATCATTGAATATATTGAAGGTTGAGTTACACAGATTTTTGTCGATGAGGGAGCCAAGCAAAATGGAGTTACGGCCAAACACGGTTCATCCATGATCTTATTGAATGGTGTAGCCAGGGTTGAATGGCTTACAAAGCTCCTATTTCTGGTGTTCTTATGGCCAGAAATGAATCTGGATGGGAAGGGGGGATTCCAGTTGTGCTGCATTTACCATCTGATGGCATAGGTAGAATTTGAAATGATGTTCTATTGACAGAGTTTGAGGAGTTAGGTTCCAGGTTAAAGTGCAGAACCTTAAAGGGAATAATCTCTAAATTGTTACCTGATCCTTACACCAATTAACATAGGTTCAAGCAAGTCAGAGAATTAAACACACGATTCAGAAAGTGATGTGGAAAGATCGGGCTTCTATTAATTGGGAGCTGACACCAGTACTTGGGATAGAGACAACTATTCTGTTGGCCCTTAATTCAGATTGGGATCAGCATCCTGTATAACCATATAACTCAAGCGGTGGATAGGGCTTTAAAGCTAAAAGATTAGTGAAATAACTCTTCAGAGGCTGGCATCCCATAACTAATCAATAGCAATGCCTCTCACTGAGTCAGGCATTCAGGGGCTCAATATCCCTGAGAACCATCCTTTCATCTCAGCCAGGGCTCCCTGACTGGATCAGATTAACAGTCCCAATTAGGGAACTCATTCAATGAGGTCTGGCTGGCTGACCTTGTTACAATCACTACAATTAGAAGACAGGATGTTCAGCTGAAGGGAGATTTCAAAATTCAAAGATAAAAAGAAGTGACAATGGAAAAGTATATTGAAGTGAGTAAAGATGAGCCTCATGGGATAGGATAAGGCACAAAGTTTAATGGTAATAGTGCATCATTATTGTAATGTCCATGTAGGGAATAGAGTGAAAATATAAATTTATCTAAATGCGTAGAGCATCCGCAGTAAGAAACATGAATTTTAGTGGTGAAAATAAAGAAACATTATTTAGATCTAATTACCCTGACACAGACATGGTTACAAAGTAACCAAAATTGGGAAATAAATAAAGACAAAGAGAATGGAAAGCAGAAAGATTAGACTTAATAGTGAAGGAAAAACGTAAGGACAGTCGTAGCAATGCTAACCATAACGCAACGCATTAAGCAAGAAATAGCTAAAGCTTGTAAGAAAGACAATGTCACAAGTATGAAAGTTTAATTTTTGTACTGGATGGACAAGTTGAATTGGCAAAGGTTGTTTGGAAGATTACCAGCAAATGCACTCCCCCTCCTCCCCCAACAGTTGATGACTAAGAAATCTTGGAGGATGTACTGAGGCTGCAAAGGGCACAGAATGTATCCAGGGTGGGGGACATCAATGTCCATCACCAGGAGTGCTTAGGAGCATTACTACTGAATAGACAGGTCAATTCCTATTGGTCATAGCTGCAAGTCCAGGCCTGCAGCAGATGCTGAGGGAACTAACAAATAGAGAAAATATATTTAACCTCATCCTCATCAATATCTGTCATAACTACATCTGTCCATGACTGTATCATCGGAAGTGACCATTACACAATCCTTGTGGAATCAAAGCCTTTCTTTCACATTGACAATGCCCGACTTTGTGCTGTGTGGCACAAACATTATGCCAACTGGGATAGATTTCATATAGGTCTAGCAGGCCAAGGCTGGATATTCATAAGATGCTGTAGGTCATCAGCATCAGAATTTTATTCAGGCACAATCTGTAACTTCATGACCTGGCATATTCCCCACTCTAACAGTACAAATAAATCATGGGGTCAATCCTAGGTCAATGAAGGAGGGCATGTCAGGAGCAACACCAGGCACATCTAAAAATAAGTTGTTAACCTGGCTATACTACAACACAGGATGAGTTGCATGTCAAGCAATGTAAGCAATATGCAATAGACAGACCAAAAAAAATTCCACAACCAACAGATCAGATCACTATAATCCTGCACATCAATCATGAATGGGAGTGGACAATTAAATAATTCACTGGAGGAGGATGCTTGATAAATATGCCCATCCCCAATGATGGGGGAGCCCAGCACATCAGTGAAAAAAAAGACAAGGCTAAAGCATTTGAAACCATCTTCAACCAGAAGTGCCAAGTAAATAATCCATTTTGACCTCCTTCTGAAGTTCCTAGTATCACAGATGCCAGTCTTCATTCCATTTGACATAAAGAAACAGCTGAAGCCACTGGATACTGCAAATGCAAAAGGCCCTGACAAACTCCAGCAATAATGCTCCACACTTGTGGTTGCACATGTGGTTAACTAGGACACCAGTAGGTTCCATAATAAAAACCCATATACTATCTGAGTCAGAGCTATATCACCACTCCTTCACTGTCACTGGATCAAAATTCTGGAAATCTCTCCATTAGAACTCTATGGGTGTTTCCACACCACATGGGCTGTGGAATTTTAGGAAGGCACTCACAAACACCTTCGCAAGGGAAATTTTCAGATGGACAATAAATGCTAGCCCAGTCAGCATGCCTTCATCATGTTAATTAGTAAAAAAACAATGTTTTTGTAACAATTTCCTTGAGTACTACTATTTCAGATCTAGTATCATGCAATGAAGCAGGATTAAGTTGTCACCTCACTGAAATAAAGCAATCACCTGGATATCAGGGGACAGCTAGTTGAGATTGATTGATTGATTGAATGGATGAAAAGGACTGGTGGGAACAAAGTGTTAAATGTGCAAAGTCACGATTCAAAATGTTCGGTGAAAATATGTTCCATAATAAACAACAAGTCTGTGATAACAATCCATCTGTTTTTTTTTATGGAGGAGGTTGAAAAGAGTATTAGTGTGAAAGAAGAGGCAACTTAGCAGTAAAACAAAGGATTGAAAGTGTTTTTCAAAACTAAGGGCAATCAAAAAGTAATAAAAGAAAAAAATGTGCATGAAGTTAAACTGATTAAGTAATTAAAACAGATTGCAAATGCTTTCAGGAAATATATAAAAAGGAGAGCAGTGCAAGTTAATGGTAGTCACCTGAAGGCAGAGATCTGACAAATAATCATGGTAGAATGAGGAAATGGCAGCAACATTGAGTTACTGAAATTTTTGTTTAGAAAGGGGTCACCCTTTGTCCCCCTTTTCCCTATGAAGACACCCAATGCTCTCTGGGAAGGATCATCTTGGCTTACAGCTCCAAGTTTTGCTTTTGCCCCTGCTCCTTTTTTGCTTTAGCTAGGTGAAAAACGAAAGAGCAGCAGCAGAAACTGCATCAACGGTTTTGGAAACCTTTTGACCCTCTCTCAAAACAGATTTCTCCAGGAACAAATCCACAGTAGAATCTCCCATCAAAATAACACTGCTTTTCCAAAAAAGACATTGAAGAAGTCCATCCTAATCCACTGTCCAGTTTTAAATCCGAACCTACCTCCAAACTTGTACTAAATTGTAATTGTCAATGCAATTCTATCAAAGCACTCTGCTATAACCTTAAAATAAATTTTAAAACGAACTCCAAGCCTAACACTAACCATAAAGATTGTTCTGATCTATATCCAATTGATGAATCCAGTGACGGCAAAGTCAATGTAGCAACAGCAAAGTTGATGAAATAATGGGATGTCCATAACATTTCAGAGACATCACAACTCCCAACCTGCTACACCATTCAATATGATCACAGTTGATCATCCAACTCAATACTCTATTCCTGTTTTTTCCCCATACCCTTCAAACCTTTTACCCTAATAACTATATAAAAACCAAAAGAACTGCGGATGCTGTAAATCAGGAACAAAAACAAAGTTGCTGGAAAAGCTCAGCAGGTCTGGCAGCATCTGTGAAGGAGAAAAACAGAGTTA
>NW_025979245.1:2587-6163 GCF_021869965.1 Rhincodon typus | reverse complement strand
TCAGTGCTGAGGGAGCGCCGCACTGTCGGAGGGTCAGTGCTGAGGGAGTGCTGCACTGTCAGAGGGTCAGTGAGGAATGCGGTCGGTAGGTTAGCTCTGGGATAGGAGGGAGGGTAGGCTGCATTAACTGAAGGATTCTGTGAAGATAGTGCTGCACTGATGAAAGTTCTGCCTCCCCCTTTGAGGTGCAAGATTCCCTGACTACTACCTCAGAGTAAAAACAGAGGGTTCTTCTTTAATCCTTTAAACAACATCTCTTCAAAGTCAGATTATCTGAACATTACCATATTTTTATCTTCAGATCTTGGTGTACACAATGCAGAACATAGAACATAGAACTGTACAGCACAATACAGGCCCTTCGGCCCATGATGTTGTGCCAAACTTTTACCCTAAACCTAAGGTCTATCTCACCTTCACCCCTACCTTATATTATCATCCTTATGCCTATCTAATAGCCGCTTAAATGCCCCTAATGAGGCCGACTCCACTACCCTCTCCGGCAATGCATTCCACGCCCCTGCCACTCTCTGAGTAAAGAACCTACCTCTAACGTCTTCCCTATATCTACCTCCACTCACTTTAAAACTATGCCCCTCCTAATAGCTGCATCCACCCTAGGAAAAAATCTCTGGCTGTCCACTCTATCCATACCTCTGATCATTTTGTACACAATGTAGTTGTCATATTACAGGCTGTAAGGTTGTGAAAGGCGCAATGGGAATACCAGTTTTTCTTTATGCTTCCCTTCCAGAGTTTAGCTAATTGAACCCTGACCCAAAGATGGAATTTGATGTGTGTCAGAGTGCCCAGTACCACCCTCTCCATTGCCTCTCAATGGCCAATGTGATGTAGTGTACTGGTGTAGTGTAAAACAGACATCCAGCTCTTTTATGACAGTGAATAAGGAAAATGGGATCATAGGACTGAGCAGCAGAGGTGGAGGCGGAGGAGGGAGACTGAGAGGTGGAGGGAAAGGAGATAGAGTGAGAGGAGGGGGAGTGAGAGGAAATGATAGGCTGAGGAACAAGAGCCAGAGCTTTAAATTGAGGGGTGATAGATATAGGACAGATGTCAGAGGTAGGTTCTTTACTCAGAGAGTAGTAAGGGCGTGGAAGGCCCTGCCTGCAAAAATAGTAGACTCGCCCACTTTAAGGGCATTTAAATGGTCATTGGATAAACATATGGATGATAATGGAATAGTTTAGGTTAGATGGGCTTCAGATTGGTTTCACAGGTCGGCGCAACATCGAGGGCCGAAGGGCCTGTACTGCGCTGTAATGTTCTATGTTCTATGTTCTAGAGGGAGAGCCGAGGGAGCAGAGAAAGGGAAAGGGTGGAGGACAGAGTGAGGGTGGAGTGGGAGACTGAGGGGCAGAGCGAGAGGGGAGATGGAGATAGTTAGAGGTGGAAGAGCTCAGCAAGAGCGGGAGTGATAAGCAAGAAGGGAGATGCGGGGAATGTGAGAGGAAGTGACAGAGGGAGAGACTGGAGCTTTGAGTTTGTGAATGTTTCTGTTTGTTGTAACTGATGGAAAATAATTTTATTGTTTAAAAACACTTTTTCATGAAATTCCTGGAAACAGGCACTGGGGATAATTCAGGACTGTTTATAAGGCAGTCCACAGTAAGGAGGTGGCAAGGTGGCAAGGAGCTGCCATTGTCATGGCAACAGCTTCTGCCTGTCACAGAGAAGGGGGTGTGGTAACTATGATTGACAGAGTGAGCATGCTGTAGGCTCTGGATTTTGGCCATTTGCCTGTTCTCCTCTCATGGCCTGCTGACTTGCAAATGTTCACTGACTGCTATTTCCGTTAGCAAACACTTGGGCTTCTGCCCCATACCCAGTGGGACTCCTGGGTCTGATTCACCCATCACTGCAAGATTCCCGACCTCTGACCTGCTCTTGCAGCCACTGTAGATATGTGGCAGGTCCAGTTCAGTTCCTGATCAATGGTAAGCCCCAGAATTTTGATGTTGGGGTTTCAGTGATGGTAATGCCATTGAAGTCAAGGGGCAGTATCGGAGATAGTCATTACCTTGCACTTTGATGGAGTGAATGTTACTGAGTACCTATCAGCCCAAGCTTGGAAATTGTCCAGGTCTTGCTGCATTTGAACATAGACTGCTTCAGTATTTGAGAAGTTACAAATGCAAATACTTATATAGTTGATGGTAGGGTTCTGGGGAGTGTTGCCAAACAAAGAGACCTAGAGGTGCAGGTGCATAGTTCCTTCTTACAGGTAGACAGGGTGGTAAAGAAGGCATTTGGTACGCTTGCCTTCATTGGTCAGTGCATTTGACTTTAGGAATTGGGACATCATGTTGCAGCTATACAGGATATTAGTGAGGCCACTTTTACAATACTGCATACAATTCTGGTCTCCCTGCTATAGGAAAGATGTTGTTAAACTTGAAAGAGTTCAGAAAAGATTTACTAGGATGTTGCTGGGATTAGAGGGTTTGAGCTATAGGGGGAGGTTGAATAAGCTGGGCTATTTTATAGAGTCATAGTCACTTTATCTATGCCCCTCATGATTTTATAAACCCCCATAACATTGCCCCCTAACCTCCTATGCTCCAGTGAAAAAAATGTATCCAACCTATCCTTATAACTCAAACTCTCCGGTCCTGGCAACATCCTAATAAATCTTTTCTGAACACTCTCCAGTTTAATAATATCCTTCCTAATAGCAGGATGACCTGAACTGTACACAGTACTCCCCAAGTGACCTCACCAATATCCTGCACAATCTCAACATGATGTCCCAACTCCTATATTCAATGGTGTGAGCAATGAAGGCAAATGTGCTAAACACTTCTTAATCTCCCTGGCTATCCGTGATGCAGCTTTCAAAGAACCAAGTACCTGAACCCCTCTGTTCGGCAACACAACCCAGGTCCTATCAATAACTGTATAAGTCCTGCCCTTGTTTGTTATACCGAAACGCAATACCTCGGATTTATCCATATTAAACTCCATCTGTCACTCCTCAGCCCATTGGCCCAATTGATCAAGATCCGTTTGTAATTTTAGATAATTTCTTCACTGTCCACTATACCACCAATTTTGGTAACCATGCTTCCTAAATTCTCATTCAAATCATTTATATAAATTACAAACAAAAGTGGACCCAGCACTGATCCCTGCAAACACCTCTGGTCACAGGCCCTCTGTCTCCTACCATCAAGCCAATTTTATATCCACTTGCCAAGCTCACCCTGAATCCCTTGTGATCTAAGTTTACTAATTAGTCCACCACAGTGAACTTTGTCAAAGACTCCACTAAAGCCCATGTTGGGCCTAGGACACGAGAACACCACTTTCCAGCAGAGAGTTTGCCCCCTGATGCCCTTTGATTCCAGTTTTGCTAGGGCTCCTTGATATCATGCAAGGCCACTTCCAGCTTTGATGTCAAGGACAGTCACACTAAGGTCACTGACAAATATTTTAAAACTGTGTCTCTAGTTACAGACCCTTCTGCCTCTGAAGGTAGTTTCTCTTTATTCACTTAATTTATAGTAAATGCCAGCCCAGTCTGTGACACCCACATCCCAGTCTGTGACACCCACAGCC
>NW_025979245.1:0-2577 GCF_021869965.1 Rhincodon typus | reverse complement strand
ACCCACATCCCAGTCTGTGACACCCACATCCCAGTCAGTGATACCCACATCCCAGTCTGTGACACCCACATCCCAGTCTGTGACAACCACAGCCCACATAACTGAAAATTCTTCGACCCTTCACATTCCTTTTAGTCAGGAATTGAATTGGATGAGGCAAATGAATGTATTAATACCAAGTTTGTGGATAACACAAAGCTAGGTGGGAAAGTATGTGGTGAGGATGACACAATGTTTCCACAGAGGGATTTAGGCAGGCTGTGTTCGCGGGCAAAGTGTTGACAGATGGAATACAAGGTGGGATACGGAAGGTTATACACTTTAGTGAGAAGAATAGAGGAGCTAAGCGTTTTTAAATGGAGAAAGACTGCAGAAAGCTGCAGTACAGAGGGATTTGGGATCCTCATGTGTTCATCACAAAAAGCTAGTATCCACATTCAGCAGGTAATAGGAAGGCAAATGGAATGTTGGCCTTTATTTCAAAGGGAATGGAACAAAAATAGGGAAGTCTTGCTAAAACCATAGAAGGTACTGGTCAAAGTACTGTTAGAAAACTGTGAACAGCTGTGGTCTCCTTATCTGGGGAAAGATAGACAAGCATGGGAGGCAGTCCAGAGAAGGTTCACTAAGTTGTCACCAGGTATGGAGGGACTGTCTTTGGAGGAGAGATGAACTAGTTTTGGCCTGTATTTAATGGAAGAATGACAGGCGATCTTATTGAAGAATATACAAGATTCTTAGGCGCTTGACAGGGTAAATGTGGAAAAGTTGTTTCCCCTTGTGAGAGTCTGGAAGCAGACGGCATCATCTCAGAATAAGGGGACAGAATTGAGGAGGAACCACTTCTCTCGGGGCTAGTGAATTTGTGGAGTTCTTCATTGCAGAGGGCTGTTCTGGTTGGGTCATTAATTATGTTCATGGCTGAGATACAGAGAGATTTTTAATCTGTAATGGAATCAAGGGTTATAGGGAAAAGGCAGGAAAGTGGAGTTGAGGATTATTGATCAGCCATGATCTCATTGAATAGCAGAGCAGAGTGATGGGCTGAATAACCTACTTCTGCTCTTACATTTATTGGGCTTATATTCAGTGAAAGTAAAGCCATTGAATAGCTAGATTCACTGTTGTTGGAAATGGTCATTGCCTGGCATTACCTGTTGCATGAATGTTACTTGCCAGCCCAGACCTGTATGCAACAAGTCCAGAACTTGTTGCATTTGAACATGGACTGCTTCAGTATCTGAGGAGTCATGAATGGTGCTGAACATTGTTCAATCATCAGCGAATATCCCCACTTCTGACCTTATGATGGAGGGAAGGTCATTGATGAAGCAGCTGAAGATGGTTGGGCGGAGGACACTACCCTGAGGAACTCCTGCAGAGATGCCCTGGAGCTGAAATGACTGACCTCCAACAACCACAACCATCTTCTTATGGGCCAGGTATAACTCCAACCAGTGGAGAGTTTTCCTTTGATTCCCATTGATTCCAGTTTTGCTCGGGCTCCTTGATGTCATACTTGCAAATACAAGCCATGTGCTGTCTCTCTCAGCTCAATTCTTGAGTTCAGTTCTTTTCTCTATGTCTGGACAAAGACTGAAATGAGATCAGAATGAGTTTATCTTCCTTGCTTTCTTTCTTGATTCCTGCATTAATAAAACAAATGCTTTTAAACATTCCTCAACCTGTGCTTCCTTCAATTATTTGTGACCATACATTCACAGCTTTTTTGCCCCCAGATTCAATTAGTTCCATTTGTTTTTGTTTTATTCTTCCATGGAAGTGGGCATTACTGGCTGGTCTAGCATTTATTGACTGTTTCTAGTTGATCCTTGAGGAGGTGGGGGTGAGCTGCCTTCTTGAACCGCTGCAGTCCATGCGCTACAGGTTGATCCATAATGCCCTTAGAGAGGGAATTCCAGGATTTTCACCCAGAGACACTGCAACAATGGTGATAGATTTCCACGGCTGGATGGTGAGTGTGACAAAGTCTTTGGACAAAACTAAATCAGTTTCTTGCATTAAATCTTCTGTCTCATCAGCTAGCACATATCATCTACCTTTGTTCAGAGTGCAGCCGAAGGGACTTTCAAAGGATTTAGTTTTCTGGGGCAGGGCTTATCAGAATCTGTGCTCTGGGTTTACACCTTGCTCACAGTGATGTTTGACATCGACAAACAAGTGTGTCAATCCAGGAGCATACTGCCACCTTGTCAATAGGGGGCTCGCTAGTAACTGCTGAGACAGCGTGCTATCCAATCAACATTCCAGATATCGTACAGAGGGCTGTCAGAGGATCAGTACTGAGGGAGTGCCACACTGTCAGAGGGTCAGTGCTGAGGGAGCACCACACTGTCAGACGGTCAATGCTGAGGGAGTGCCACACTGTCAGAGGGTCAGTGCTGAGGGAGTGCCGCACTGTCGGAGGGTCAGTGCTGAGGGAGAGTCGCACTGTCGGAGGGTCAGTGCTGAGGGAGTGCAACGCTGTCGGAGGGTCAGTGCTGAGGGAGTGCCACACTGTCAGAGGGTCAGTGCTGAGGGGGGTGCCACACTGTGGGAGGGTCAGTGCTGAGGGAG
>NW_025979244.1:1126-6164 GCF_021869965.1 Rhincodon typus | reverse complement strand
GAGGGAAGCTGCAGCCTGCGGGCGGCCATCAGGCAAGTACGCGCATGCGCGGCGGCCGGACCCGGGATTGTGCATGCGCTCTGCTCCACTGGGCTGCAGTGGCGCCACCTCCGGTGGGAGACGGGAACTGCAGCGTGACCTTTTTGTTGACATTGACGTTTCCCATTGTCAAACTTCAGGGGACAGTCTAGCACACCCCCATCCCATCCTCCCTCAGCGCTGACCCTCCGACAGCGCGGCGCTGACCCTCCGACAGCACGGCACTCCATCGGCGCTGACCCTCCGACAGCACGGCGCTCCATCGGCGCTGACCCTCCGACAGCGCGGCGCTCCCTCGGCGCTGACCCTCCGACAGCGCGGCGCTGACCCTCCGACAGCACGGCGCTCCATCGGCGCTGACCCTCCGACAGCGCGGTGCTCCCTGATTATGCAAAAGTGTCCAAGGGAGGGAGGGTGGAGAGAGATTTGTAGAATGTTTGTTTAGAAGCAGCGAGTGGCTGTGATCTGGGAAAGGGCAGTGGGTGTGGATTCAACAGGAGCTTGTGGAAGCGGGGAGAAAGACAGGAGAAGGCGGAAATTGTGGAGAGATGTGGGGAGGGGGGACAAATCAGAGCTATCTGTCAGAGGGCAGGCAGGATGTGATGGGCTGAATAGCCTGCTGTGGCATTTCCCATCGCCGATTTCCCGTTCCCATTGCTGTCGTCCTTCCAGTTCACAGGAGCTGCTGCAGGAAATGAAAGCGTTCATCAGCGGTATTGACCCAGTGCATGGTCACAAGCTGTCTGTGAAGGATCACGCCCGCTGTGGGATCTTGCTGCTTCGGAACCTGCCCCCGGCCCGGGCGGCCGTCCTTGAGCACCTGCGGGGGGTCTTCGACGAGTACGTCAGTGGCTACATCCTGGAGCTGAACCGCGAGGGGACGGCGGGACCTCCGAGCTTGGCACAGCCCGGCCTCGACGACGTCACCCAGGAGATCCAGGGCGTGCTCTCGGAGTTTGTGCACTCCAACCCAAAGGCCTGGGCTCCCCTGGTCTCGGCCTGGTCCATTGAGCTGATGGGTCAGCTCAGCAGCAAATACTCGAGCCGGCACCAGGTCCCACACACCAGCAGCCTGAACGAGCTGCTGCAGCTCTGGATGTCGTGCAAGGCCACGCGGGTACTGATGGAGATCTATGTGCAGTGCCTCTCGTCCATGATCAGTAGCTGCCCAGACGCTTGTGTTGATTCCCTCCTGGACACCTCGGTGCAGCACTCACCGCACTTCGACTGGGTGGTGGCTCACATCGGCTCCTCCTTCCCCAACACCATCATCAGCCGCGTCCTGTCCTGCGGCCTGAAGGATTTCTGCATGCACGGGGCTTCCTCAGTGGTGGACCCCCTCTTCCCATCCCTGGCGGACAAGAGGGTGCCCAAGATGGCGTCGGTGGTGGGCATCCTGGGCCACTTGGCCACCCGGCACTCAGACAGCATCCGGCAGGAACTGCTGCTGATGTTCCACGAGAGCCTGAGGCCTAGCCGAGAGCCTCAGCACAACGCCACGGTACCCTTCCTTCTGCAGCTGGCTGCCATGTCTCCGGTGCTGCTGAGCACTGTCTCCAGCGAGCTGGTGGAGTCTCTGACCCCCCCGGTGCTGGAACAGCTTCACCAGCAGTTTGTCGGGCTGGGCCGCGACGATGCTGACAACCTGGTGGGCCTGGTGGTGCACCTCATCTGCCAAGCTGGGCCTGGGGCTTACCGCATCCTCCAGTTCCTGGTCAACACGGCCATGCCAGCCTCGGTCATCACCACACCAGGCCTGACGGTCAGGGATGGAGTGCGCGATGCCTGTCATCGTATTATCCAGTTGCTTCTCCTCAACCTCCAGAAGCTGGTCTACAACAGGCCCCTGGGCAGCCTCGGTGAGGCACAGCCCCCTCGCACAGTCCCCTTCTTCGACGAGCTGAAGTCCCGGGTCCGAGACCTGTGCCTGGAGACCCTGAGGCTGGAGCGCAAGCGGCACCTCTGGCAGCACCAGCTGCTGGCCTTGCTGTGTGTCTACAGTGGGCAGAGCTGTACCACCGAGGCCCTGGGCCACCTGCTGGTGCTGGCACGGAGCCCCGAGGAGCTGGCCTTAGCTATCCAGCTACATGACCAGCTCTCGGCGTCGATGCCAGGTCTGCTGCAGGCCACTGTGAGGCGTTGCATTGACAGGCTCCATTCCTCCAGCCTGCCCGAGGCCCAATCCGCCCAGCTCCTCACCAACCTAGCGTTGCTGCTGCAGCGGGAGGGGGAGGACAGGGAGGCCGAGGAGGAGGGTGAGCTCAGAGAGGAGGAAGGGTCTGCTTTCCCCTCTCCCTCTGCCATCAGCTGTGGTCTGGCGGAGGCCCTGTCTGTGCATGTGCGGGACCTGGGACAGCTCCTGCGGCACCCCGAGACCCAGCTCTCAGACTCCGCGGCCGCCCTGCTCTCGGCTGTGCCCCTCCCCCGTGCCCTGGGCCCCGCCCTGCTCTCGGGCCTGTCCCGGGCTGGTGTCGGTCATTTCCTGAGGGCCCTGAGGCAGGGCCAGCCTGCTCCAGCCCAGGACAGCGCCCGCCTGCTGGCACGTCTCAGCTCTGTCTCTCCCGGTGCCCTGCGGGCCGTCCTGCAGCAACTGGTATGCTCTGCCGCCCAGGAGCCCGGCCTGTTCGGTGGGACTCCCCGGGGAACCCCCAGGCCTCAGGATCACCCCTCCCCAGCGCCCGGTGACTCCCTGCTGGACGTTAACCGCAGGTTCGGCACCGCCGTCAACTTCAGGGGCAGCGTCTGGGCCGTCTTCCACGCTGGCATCATTGGGCGTGGCCTAAAACCCTCAGCCTCCTCGCCCTCCCCTTGCCCCTCCTTCCCAGGGTCTCTGGAAGCCTCCGACAACCTATACCAGCTGCTGAGCCTGGTGGTGAGGTGCGGCACGCAGTGGAGGAGGCCCCTGGCGCAGTCTGAAGCCGGCCCGGCTGTGCCCCCCATTAACCCAGAGGCGGCGAAGGCCGTGGCTGTAGCCCTGGTGGAGGAGCTGTGCCCGGATGTCACCAACAGCGAGCTGGCCTGGCCTGGTGATGACCACAGTCGTAGCACAGTGGAACGGGACCTGCAAATCCGCAACCACTTTGAGGGAAACCCGCTCTTCTTCCCCCTGCTCCAGCTGGTCGCCGTGGGGAGGCCTGCTCTCTGCTACTGCTCAGTGCTGCTTCGGGGCCTCCTGGCCACCCTCATGGCCCATTGGGAAGCTTCCCGGGACTCCCTGACCACTAGCTCACTCTGGCAGCTACAGGCTTCCTGCTGCCTGGTCTCCTGCATGGGTGAGGGTCAGCTCCTGCCCCCCGTGCTCAGCAACATGCACGAGATCTTCCACCTCCTCACCCCCTTCGAGGTGCACCTCCTGCTGCTCAGCGTCTGGGATTACATGAAGGATAATGGCCCGCTCCCCCAGAAGTTCACCTTCGACCCTGAGCAAGGCCAGTTCTACCGGGACTTCACACGGGACGGTGACATGTGCAAATACCTGAACGTCCTGCACAGCATCCTCCACAAGAATATCGAGCAACTTGGACACTTGTGTGGTCGCTTTCAGATCTGACCCACATTCTGCCATTCGCCGTCAGCTTCACCATTGTACAGTGCGGGGCCTGAAGTATTTAACAGAAAGGTCCACTCAGTCAAATATCGCCAAACCCCATCAGCTGACCGTTCAAATCCTCAGCTTTTAAAGCAGTGATCTCCCAAAGGCAATGATTTCGAGCCCGTTGCAGATGACCGAGCCAACAGCAGTGATACTGGACAGTGTGCTGCAGACTCCTGTTGTGATGTGAGCTGTGATTTTAAAACCCGCCACATTCTGTGATTATCAACGATTAGCCCGCGTGATGCTGAAAGTGACCAGGGACAATGGGATGATGCTGTGCCAATTGCTGTGTTCTTGTCCCTTAGGATGTGCAGGGCTCCTGTGTTTTCTCTCACTCTCTTTCTCACATTCAGTCCCACGTTCTCTCTCTCGTTCTCTGTTTCATTCTCTCTTTTCTCTGACTTGCTCTCTCACTCTCTGTCTCGTGCTCTCACCCCCTTTTCCTCTTTCCCTTTGTTTCACCCTCTCTCCATTTCTTTCTCATTCTCTCTCTTTGTTGTTTTTATCCCTCTCTCTCATTCTCTGTCTCATGCTCTCTCTCTCTCGCTCAGACTCTCTCTCTTTCTCTTCTGCTCTATCTCACATTCTCACTTTTTCTTCCTCGCGCTCATTCTCTCACTCATTTCCCACTTGACCCCAGTAGGTCCCCACGTGAAGATAGACTGACCTACGACTGCCAGCCAAGACAGGGCAACCTTTGATGTGAAGGCCACCAGGGTTGAATTACTCTTGTAAATAGAATATTGAAGTTTGTGAATATTAACCATTCCGTTTTGTAAATTGTTCCCTCTAAGGTTTTGAAAGAAAAACGTTGAGTTGAAATAAATATTTATGTGTGTGCGCTGCCTGTATTGAACACTCCAACAGAACCTGACCCTCTACTTGGAGACCATCCTAAAGTCCAGCAGTTCCATGAAACGTAACTTCACAGTGAATGTTCAAAACAGTTTACCCCGGGGACGCTGTACCCCAGGGGATATCAGTGCTCAGACACAGTTTATGTTCATCAGATTGTGCAAATATTTACCTATGAGATAATGAAAGATCAGGGCAAAGAATGGGAACATGACAGTGGGCTGGAGAGCAGTCGCAATCTTATTGATAACAGAGCAGGCTTGAGGGGCTGAATGGCCAATAACAGGGGAGCAGCACGCAGCCCCAATACCACCTGAACGCTACCTGCTCTCTCACTGTATTCCTCTCCCCTCTCCCAGTCCAGAACGCTACCTGCTCTCTCACTGTACCCCTCTCTCCTCTCCCAGTCCAGAACGCTACCTGCTCTCTCATTCTATCCCTCTCCCCTCTCCCAGTCCAGAACGCTACCTGCTCTCTCACTGTACCCCTCTCCCCTCTCCCAGTCCAGAACGCTACCTGCTCTCTCACTGTATTCCTCTCCCCTCTCCC
>NW_025979244.1:0-1116 GCF_021869965.1 Rhincodon typus | reverse complement strand
CCAGTCCAGAACGCTACCTGCTCTCTCACTGTACCCCCTCCCGTCTCCCAGTCCAGAACGCTATCTGCTCTCTCACTGAATTCCTCTCCCCTCTCCCAGTCCACAACGCTACCTGCTCTCTTATTGTATCCCCCACGCCCCTCCCTGCCCAAACGCTAACTGTAGGTGAACAGCCTACCTCAGTTACCATAAGTGATTGTCTAAACTGTCAATCACCAGCTGTGTTACCGCCCCCGATGACGTGCAGGAGCCCAGAGTACAGTTTTAAAGTCTGTGAATGATATGAAACATTGTGGGCTGTGAGGAAGCCATTGACAGGTTGGTGGAGCATACAGGTCGGTGACAGATGAAGTTCAAAGCAGAGGCCAGATGGATATGTGGTTTGAAGAACGTGGAGAGACAAAATGCAATAGTGGGTACAATTCTAACGGGGTGCAGGTGCAGAGGGATCTGGGTGAATATATTCACAGATGATTAAACTGGCAAGACATATGGAAACAGTGGTATATGACGTATACAGTGTTCTTGGCATCATTAACCAGGGCATGGAGTACAACAGGGGAGGAGATGGATTAGCCCTAATGTTACTGAGCTAGGAAGTCAGAGCCTTAGACTAATGTCCTGGGGACACGGGTTCAAGTGGATGGAATTTTCACCTTGGGTAAATTTTAATAGAAGTCTGGAATTAAAAAGCAAGCCCAATGGTCCCCCATGTCAGCCACAGATTAGCCATTGAATAGCAGAACAAGCTCTAGGCCTGAATGGCCCACTCCTGTTCCTCTGTTGTTCGGTAACATTGGACAGTTTGGAAAGCGAATGGAAGCCCAACTAGATCCTAACTATGTATAGAAATGGGGAGGTCAGTTACAGAAAACATTCACAAGTGTCTGTCTTCCAATCCCACACTTGAGGTTCACCAATGATGGGAAAATGTGAAGTTGTTCTTTCCAGAAAGGACAAGAAAAGAACAGTGTTATTTAAAAACCAAAAGAGCTGCGGATGCTGTAAATCAGGAACAAAAACTAAGCTGCTGGAAAAGCTCAGCAGGTCTGGCAGCATCTGTGAAGGAGAAAACAGAGTTAACGTTTCGGGTCCGGTGACCCTTCCTCAGAACCC
>NW_025979243.1:0-6164 GCF_021869965.1 Rhincodon typus | reverse complement strand
AGCAGGAAAGCTGATGTTTCGGGCCTAGACCCTTCTTCAGAAATGCACTGCAACTTGCTTTTCTGAAGGGTCTAGGCCCGAAACATCAGCGTTCCTGCTCCTCTGATGCTGCTTGGCCTGCTGTGTTCATGCAGCTCTACACCTTGTTATCTCAGATTCTCCAGCATCTGCAGTTCATACTATCTCTGATACTAATTCTTTCTTTCGTTTGTGTTTTTAATGGGTGTAAGAATAAAGTCTGTTTTGCTTAAAGCTGAGTAGAGTAACCAATCGAATTATATCTGGAACACAGCATCTTACACTTGCCATTAAATAAGATAAAATTTAGGATCTAGGCTATGTCCTTAATATACTTGGAGGGTTTGGTCTGGTCTGGTCCATAATCATTACCACAGAATATCAAGGTGTTGTTTCCAGGACTGTCACTGACATCTCCTCCTGGAAATCACCCCTCCACCTTTCAGACTTCATACAGTGGTACAACTCCACACTGTCTGCATTCTACATTCTTCCCAAAATCTACAAAGACGTAGCACCGAGCAGACACTTCATTTCAAGTCTGTTTCTGCCCCAATGAATTTATTTCTTCCTGCCTCAACCATCTCTTCACCTTTGAGCAATCTCTTCTCACTTTCATGATTCTTCTGAGCTTTATGGGAGTTCCACAATTTCCTGGCCCTAAATGCCTTCTCTACACCACGGATGTACAAATACATATCCATGTCATACCAGAATAGTTGGAAGGCTCTTTATTTCTACCATGAAAAGAGACATGAACAATCCGCTGGCTTCACCACCCTCTTTGGCCTAGATGAGCCCGTTCTCATTATGAACAATTTCTCCGTTAATTCAACTAACTTTCTCCAAGTCAAATCCTTGTTCCCAATTATGCCTCTCTCTTTGAGGGGTACGTAGAACATTCTTTCTTCCAGTTCTACTTGGATCTGTCACCCATAACTCTGATATAATCGATAATGTAATGGGTTCAGCTCCTCGTATCATTTCAGATTTGGAAAAGTCCAACAGTTGTGCTTCCAATTTCCATTCTTCTCTCACCAGCAGTGGGTCCATCACTAACTCTTCAGTTCCCTTTCTCAACTTGATTGCTTCCATTTTTTGGAGTCAGATTTTCCAACAACATCCATCCCTGATCACTTCATGATTTCCAAGTTATCTAGTTCTGCCTTGAAAATATTTAAAGATTCTGCATCCAATGGCTTTTTAGGAAGGGAATTCCAGACACTCAAGACTGAGAAAAAAGAAAGTTTCCTCGTCTGTTTTAGACGAGCGACCTCTTACTTCTAAGCTAGACCACAGGTTCTAGATTCTTCCTCCACATTCTTTAAACATCCACCTGGTCGAGTCCTCTTATAACATGTCCAGAAAAGTCGATTTAAAACAAATCTAATTATCTCCCTTTGGCATTCAATGGCCTTACCAGTGGAGATCCTCATTTTTAATATCAAGGTTTTAATACTGGTATTTTAATAGCAGTAGCCAGAAACTGAAATAGGCTCGCCATATAAATGTAGCTATAAGAACCGGTCAAAGGTTGGACATTCTGCAGTTGGTAATGCATCTCCTCTCTCCTAAAAGCTTATCAACAAGACATAACTCAGGAATGCAATGGAATTTTCTAAAATTACCTGGATAATGCAGCTTCAACAACTTTTAAGCAGCTCAGCATAATCCAGGGCAAAATAAGCCACTTGATTGGCATCCCATCTAACATCTTCCACATTCACCCCCTCCACTACCAATACAATGGCAGCAGTGTGTACCATTTACAGGAGGCACTTCAACTCAATAAAGCCTCTGAAATAGCACTCTCCAAATCTGCGACTTCTACCATCTGGTACATACATGAGGACCCTATCATTATCTGCAAGTTCCCCTCCAACCCACACACCAACTGAATTTTGGAAAGACATCACTGTTTCTTCATTGTTGCTTGATCAAAGGCCTGGAACTCCCACCCTAACAACACTATGAATGCACCTACACCAAGTGGACAGCAGTTCAAAAAGGCAGCTGACTAGCACCTTCTCCAGAAATGGGCAATAAATGCTGGCCTAGCCAATGATGCCCACAGCCGGCAAATGAATTAAAAATAACGGTAGGTTACAGGCTTGGATTTCTGCAACAAGTCACTCATCACTTGTCTGCCCAAAGGTCCATCTACTACACAGAAGGCACAAATCAGGAGTGTGAAATACTCTCCTCTTTACTGAATACTGTTACAAAGTTGTATAGAATACTCATGAATTGCTAGACAGCAAGTTAAAATTGGTTTGTAAAAATGATAGTATGGAAAAGCAGAGCGTGGTCCCTTTAAAAGATTGTGCATTGTCCATGCTTAGAAATTTCAAGCACTGCACAGACAGCCCCAAATTGAAACAAGCATATCAGAAGGCCTTACAGTTGGCAGGCAAAACAGCAGTTTTGCTTTGATGTTTTGGCAACAAGCTGGACTCAGTCAACTAATTTAAACCAAGTACTCAGAGGTTGTAAGCCAACTCAATTTAAAACTGATGAGTTTGATAACCTGAAACCAATCATATTAAAAATAAATTGATGTGTCATTGGGGGTATATAAGGGGGTTTTTGAAAATCGGGGTGAGAACCAACTGCCATCTGAAGTAAGAGCAAACTGTCATCCGAGAAATAAATATTGGTCTCTCACAAGAAATCACCATCTATCCATAAAAGGTACCACCATGGCATTTCTAGCTAAGAGACTTCACAAAGAAAATATCTCTTGACAACAGGATCAGCAAAAGAAAGGAGTTTATGATGTGAGAACAGCAGAAGGCATTTATGACTGGAGAGACGGTGGAAAAGGCACAGCATTCTAGGAGACACATTTTGTGTGGACTTCGAGAAACTAAGTTTTAATTTATTTTTTCTTACTACTTTGGTTATATAAGTGAGATGTGGGTTTATTGGAATAGCATACCAGTAGAATTTTGTTGAGTTAGGGAATAGTTAAGAACTAGGGGGGTGAAATTGCTCAGTTTGTTAGTTATCCTGTTAAGTTGTTCACTGTTAGTGTTAAATAAACAAATCGTTACTTGTTACTTGTAAAGTGAATATCAAGGATTTTCTTTCACTTAACCTCCCTTCCCCTTCCCCTAACAGTTTAACAAGTTGGGCAAGGTGAGGCCAGCTTCTCTGGGTGTTTTGGGTTTAAATTATTAGAAGGGGACCTCTGCTCCCGCCGTAACGGATTGGGGGCTTGTGTTTCAATTTTAATCATTGGAGGGGTTTGACTTCCCCTTCCTAACAATACAACTCCAACAACATTCAACACAAAGCAGGTCACTTGAGTTACATCCCATCCATCAAATCAAACAATGACTCCAAGGTGCAACTCAACAAGTTTCCTTAGAGAGCACCTTCCAAATTTGTAACAGCCACCATTTAGAAGAACAGGACAGAAAACACTGGGGAACACAACTACTTGCAAGTCCCCTTCCTGGTCTCTCAGACCATCCTGAATTGGAACTATGTCACCATTCCCACACTGTCACTGGAACAAAATTCTGTAGCTTCCTTTCTACAGCACTGTGGGTACACCTACACTGGATGGAACGCAAGCTTTAAAGGCAGGAGCTCCACAGTCACGCCAGACTACAGGTCTGCTCTCTCACAGACTGACAACCAGTAGTGGTTTAACCAGAGGGTCGCTCAGGCAAGGAAAGAAGTTGAGAAGGAGGGTCTTTCATGGTAACCTCAGTTGGTGGGGAAATTGAACCCACAGTACTGGCAGCATTCTGCACCACAAACCTGCTGTCCAACCAACTGAGCTAACCAATCCCCATGGCAGGAGTTCACCACACCACTGCAAGGGCAGCTGGGAATGGACACTAGATGCTGACATGGTCAGCAATTCCCACATCCCATTAACGAATTTTTAAGAAGTGATTCGGTTCAACTGAGTGTTTGAAAGGCAGAAATGCAAAACAGCTAATATTCCAGAGTTAGATAAGATGGATAACAATTTAACGAGTAAAGTGGACAAATCTCTCAATGGGTAAAAAGACAAGAACAGCGGCAGGCATGAAATAGAAATGTGATAACCAATTTATGTCAGGGAGAAGGACCCTACTTTCGAAAAAACACAGCCATGGAAAGCTATACAAGTAACCAGCAACATTCAACTCAAAAACTTAAAAACAAATGTAAAGAAAAATCACAAAACAAAGTTTCCAATAGATGAAATGACCTTTCACATCCGGAAGAAAAATGACTAAGGACAATAAACTGAGAACTGTGATACTGTCAATCAAAACAAGGAAATGGCAGACAAGATTTGAACAGTTATTTTCCATTGGTATTTACTATCAAGCAAGAAGTCAGCATGATTGAACATCACAAGGAAACTCATTGATTTAGGGACACAGCCTCGCCAAAATAACAGTAAGAAAAGATGCAGAAAGTAAAGGCACTGAAGAATGACAAATTGTTTCCTTCAGAATCCTGGTGGAACCCATCAATTGGGACCTATCAAGGATAGCACTAAATTCTTCATGAATGGTGAAAAGTTATGGCAGGTGTGGTACACAGAACAATGCACAGCACCTACATGGTAGTGCCCAGTTTGTGTTCCACCAGGGCCACTCAGCTTCTGACCTAATTACAGCCTTGGCTCAAAAATGGGCAAGGAGCTGAATTCTAGAGGTGAGGTGAGAGTGACAGCCCTTGACATCAAGGCTGCATTTGACAGAGCACGGCATCAAGGAGCCCTAACAAAACTGGAATCAACGGGTTTCAGGGGACAAGCTCTCTGCTGGTTTGAGACAAATCTGGCACACAGGAAGATGGTCGTGGTTGGAGGAGGTCAGTTTTCTCAGCTTCAGGTCATCTCTGCAGGAGCTTCTCAGGGTAGTGTCCAAGGCCCAACCATCTTCAGCCACTTCAATGACCTTCCTTAATCATAAGGTCAGAAGTTGGAATGATCATTACGAAATCAACGTTCAGCAACATTCACGACCCCTCAGATACTGAGGCAGTCCATGTTCAAATGCAACAAGATTTGGACCATATCCAGGCGTGGACTGAAAAGTAGCAAGTAACATTCGCACCACACAAATGCCAATGACTGTCTCTTATTAGAGACAATCTAGCCACCATCCCTTGACATTCAATGATTTAACCATTACTGAATCACCCATTATCAACATTCTTGGAATTATCACTGATCAGAAACTCAATTGGACTCGCACTATAAACACAGTGGCTACAAGAGCCAGTCAGAGGCTAGGAATGCTGTAGTGAGCAACTCCTGATGTCCCAAAGCCTTTCCATAACCTACAAGGCACAAGTCAGGAGTGTGATGTAATACTCCCCATACGCCTGAACAGCAATGACACTCAAGAAGCTTGACATCATCCAGGACAAAGCAGCCCACTTGCTTGACACCACACACACAAACATCTATGCCCTTCACCACTGACACTCAGTAACAGCAGTGTGTATTATCAACAAGATTCTCCGCAGAAATTCAAAAAAGATTCTAAGACACCAGCACCTTGCAAACCCATGACCACTTCTACCTAGAAGGACATGGGCAGAAGATACATAGGAACACCACCACCTGCAAGTTCTTCTCTAAGCCACTCATCATCCTGACTTGGAAAAATATCAACATTCCTTCACGGTCACTGATCCAAAATCCTGGAACACTCTCCATAACAGCATTGTGGGTCTACCTACGATATTCAGACTGTAACAGTTCAAGAAGTCAGTTCACCACCACCTTCTCAAGGGCAACTAGGGACAGGCAATAAATGCTGACCAGCCAGCACCACCCATGTCCTACAAATAAGTTTAAAAAGAGGAGAAAAATGAAGTTAGAAACAGTGAAGGTTCAAAGAAATGCAAGAGTCCAAGTACCTTAGAAAGCAGGCACTGGCCTTGGACAGAGTGCAATACGGATTAACCAAAGTGATATTTTGACCGTGCATGCCATACCATGATTAGCAATCATAGAAACTAGGTTCGAAAATTTTGGATTTTAGCAGGTGAAGGGAAAATATGAATCAGATATTAGGAACTGCAGATGCTGGTGAATCCGAGACAACAAGGTACAGGGCTGGATGAACACAGCAGGCCAAGCAGCACCATAGGAGCAGGAAGGCTGACGTTTCGGGCCTAGACCCTTC
>NW_025979242.1:0-6165 GCF_021869965.1 Rhincodon typus | reverse complement strand
CACGATACTGACTGAAGGAGTGTTCAGTCAACATTTCAATCATCCTCCATTTGATACTGCCAGAGAGGCACTCAGATATATCCACTGAGAGCAACAAAGGTCTAAGGAGTGACAATAACCCAGAAACCAAGAGTGTCTCTCAATTGGCGAATGATTGAATCATTTTGGGACAGCAAAATTCATGAACATTTCAAATTGAAGCGAGTTGTATTGTTAAAACAGGACTGCTGCGTGGGTCCATTCAAATGGCAGGCAGAAGAATCTGATCAATTAGGTCCCACAATGACCCTTCCAGCTCCAGCTCTTTCTCCCGTTCCCATGTGCTGTTTTCCAACATTTCATGTCCCTCACTTTCCCTCCTCTTTCACTCCATAGCTTCTCTTCCATGCTTGTCTGACAGGGGTCTCCAGCTCTGAGTGAAAGTTGAACTTTCACTCAACTAATTCTCCCAGAACTACTGTGACCCTTTAGTTTTCAAACACTTTGCAAGTCACCTTCCTTCAGAAAATATACGCAAAACAATTAAGGCATTATTCCCTGACCAGGGACCGTATTGCAGTCAAAACGAAGACACGAGAGCATCAGGCACATAGTTCTGAATTCTTGCAGGTTGCTGATTCATGGGAGTTTCAACATCATTTCATATCAGTCACTTTCCCCCCACAACCAATGACTTACATGATTGAAGTGAATGTATCATTGTCAACTATGTGGATGACACTAAAATAAGTAAGAAGCTAAATAATGAGTCAGAAGTCAAAAGTCCAACAGGTTTATTTGAAATCAAAAGCATTTGGAGAGCGGCTCCTTCGTCAGCTGATGGAAACCAACTTTAATGTAGCCTTTATTTCAAAAAGAATGGACAATTAATGTAGAGAGGGATTGTTATGGTTATACAAGGTACAGCCAGAATACAGTGAACAGCTTTGGAACCCACATCTAAAGAAAGATACGTTAGCATTGGGTCAGTGCAGTGAAGGTTCACCGCGTTCTCTGGTGTGTAGAGGGATTTTCGTGTGAGGAGAGATTGAGTCGGTTGGGCCTGTACTCATTGGACTTTAAAAGAATGAGTGAAGACAGCGTTGAAAGAGTTAATATTCTTAGGGGGCTTGACAAGATAAATATGTGGAGGATGTTTTCTCTGTGTGGAAGAGTTCAGGACCAGAGGGCATCATCTCAGTCTGAGGAGTCACCCACTTAGGACAGAGATGAGGAGGATTCATTTTCTCTAAGGGTCTATGAATTTGTGGAATTCTTTACTACAGTGGGCTGTTAGCGTGGGTCGATAAGTATAATCAAAGCTCAAATATACATTTTTAATTATTAAGGATATGAAGGATGAAGTGGATAAGGCATGGAAGTGGCGTCTCTGGATGATCAGATTATCCATGATCTCGTGGAATGGGGGCGCGGATAGAATAGACCATATGATTTATTGTGGCTCCTGCATCTTATTCAATGCGTCAAGCTTATCCGTTCTAATTATTTGTTTTTTTTTTCTGGTTGTCATACTTGATATCAATTTACCCACTCTCTGATTCGCTGCCTGCTTCTGTCCCGAGTTTAACTCGACATCCCTCTGCCTGTAGAGTTCTCAGATTAATTAGCTGCTTGGTGTAAATTCAGACTGATGGTGAATCCAAGCTTCAAATGGAAAGCAAGGAGTGGGAATATAAGACTGAAAGTGATAAGCTTACAGATGGCAGTACAATTGACAGAGGGTACTGATCTTCCTGCTTTTCCAATATATTAGTTACAAGAATGCGCCCAGTCCCTATTATCGTTTTCCCACTGTTTCCAAACTTGTGCACTTTGTAAACCTTTGGAATGGTGCACATTTTAACACGTGTTCAAATGTGAGGAAAGGGCTTTATTTTCTTTATTTCTTAATAATACTTGTAAATGCGACAGCTGTTCTGTTCCGAGCAATGAGCGAAATCATTCTCCAATGTGAAAATCTAAGTTCCAGAAATGTTGTACAGTTTATATTTTCTTTACCGAAGCAGAACCAAATACAGTTTCTCACAGGTGCATTGCATTTGTTGCTCGACCAAGTCTCACAAGATAGATTCAGCTTTACATTGATGCTTGTTTTGATGGATGGGCTATCAGCATCTGGTGGGAAATTACATTGTAACCGAGCATAGCCGAATAGTTAAGAAAATGTACGAGCCGGATAGGGATCCTCGAAGCCTTTCCCTGTGCCTTCGCTGTTGTTGTGTTGCAGTAGCAACATCGGAAGATGTCATTTCTGAGCTAACAGCTCGTCATGGTCTTAGGTGTAGGAATGAGCTTCCAGTCTCTGAGTAGGCGTAGGTTGTGCGGAAGCATGGTCGGGATGAGCTGCGTTTAAGTTGAAGGCAACCAAATATCTTTGCTGCTCGCAAACTGGTCTTTGATGTGGGACAGCACAGATCCTCCATCGGGCCAGCGTCCCGGCCATGTTTCCATGGTACAGTGGCATGGAATGCCTCCAGCATGATATCGCAAAAAGCAGGCTGCGCTGCTGCTTCATGTTCCAGGCAAGTTGCGTTGTTCACCCTTTTCACTGAGAGCGAATAGAGATTGTTGTACCACTGCTGCTGTGAAATCAAATCCTGCATGAATTCTGATCGCAGTTATTTGCTGTTGTGGCGAAAAGGAGAGTAATTTCGACGTAAAATTTTGTTAATTTTCTCTCATTTCCTTCATTTCTGTCCTGGAGAAGGGAACTGATGAGCCGCCTTCTCGATCGGCTGCAAACACTGTCGTGCAGGCACACCCGCATTGTTGATCAGAAGGAAACCCAGCTCTTCGAGACTGTGATTGCTAATCGTTACTTTTCATGGGTCATTCTAATTCTGTTCTGTTTTTCCCTTATTTGAGCACTTTGCGGAAAGTGGCATTGGACTAAACTCCCAGTATAATTGAAAGCGCAGTTTGGAATTGCCCCGCTGCCACTTGTGTGAGCAGATCGTGACACAGACAAGTCGAGGTGTCTCACAGACAGCATTTATGCTTTGCTGTGTCTGCAACTGCATTTGCCTTGTCATTTTTGCTTCGGTTGCGGTTAAGAGCTGTCTGTTCGGGAATTCGCTCGATACCTGAGGAGCGAACACAGTCAACTTCTTGCAGCCAAAATTCTCACTGAGAACATGTCACGGAGTTAAAAGCAAAGCAGCCCTTTCGCCTCCGGGTGTGGTCGAACCACCAGCCTTTCAATTATCAACCAAACGCGCTAACCAATTGCCCCACAGAGACTGACGGCAGGGGCGTATGCAAACAAATGATTAAACTGGGGGTTAGCAAGTGTAGTGTGGTCAGAATGGACAGCACGTGAACACACTTCGGCGAACCTCGTCCATGTCGACCAGATATCCGAAATTAACTTAGCCCCATTTGCCAGCATTTGGCCCTTATCCCTCTAAACCCTTCCGATTCATGCACGCATCCAGATGCCTTTGAAATGTTGTCATTTCACCAGCCTCCACAACTTCCTCCGTCAGTTCATTCCATTTACGCACCAACTTCCGCGTGAAAAATGCCCCTCAGCTCCCATTTCATTTCTCCCCTCTCACCTTAAATATATGCCCTGTAGTTTTGGACTGGCCCACCCGGTGAATAAAGACCTCGACCATTCACCCTGTTCATATCCCTCATGACTTTATAAGCTTCTCTAAGTTCTCATCCTCCGACGTTGCAGGGAAATTTTGCAAGGCCTATTCAGCTTCACCCTACAGTCCAAACCGCGCAACCCTGGCAAGATCGTGATTGACAGATTTCTACAGGCTGGAAACATCAAAGGCTCAGGGAACACTGTAGGAAAATGCTGAAAATGTGTATAGCAGTAATCAATCCAGTTTAGCACTCCGTAGTTCAGTAATTTCCTCAAAAACGTCAGGAACCACTTGTGAAGAGAATCATATGATCCCAGTTCGCAGCCGATTTGCCAACTGAGGTATAATTGGAAATATTTAGTGTGTGTCGTTCCAGTGGCGCAGTTGGTTAGCCCGCAGTATTTATATGACTGTGGAGAAGCGTGTGTAATGCCGAGGTTGCGAGTCTAAGTCTCTACTGGTGCAGTTTTAATTTGTCGTGGGATAAGACACTAAGGAGCACAGTCAATTTTGGACAAAGTTTATGGGAAATTGCCAGTTTCTGAGAATTTGGAAATGACTCAACGATCGACAAACGTCTTGGAAATGTTCGAAACGTCAAAAAATATTTGCGGAGAGAGAATAAAAGATGATTTTTTTTCAGATCGCAAACATTTCTCACAATGCTCTTCAAAATTGAATTAAGTTGCGGGAAAAAGCTGTTTAACTCGCTTCAATGCATTCAATTTGATGCAAACTCCACAGGTCATTGAAACATTCAAAAAAAGAATTAGATTTATCTCATTGAAACGTGCAAATGTTACATTCAACTTTGGTCAGAATTTTTATCAGCTTAAAATAAAGAACTGCTGAGAGGAAGGCAGGGTTCAAAATGCAAAGAGACAGAGCCTTGTTTCTGGATTCCTTGGGTGGAGTTCGGAAAGTATGAAATGTTCCTAACATCATCGGAATGTGGTCGAATCATTAAGGCACTATTTTAAAGCGGTAATTGTGCCTCTGAGCGACGGTTTCCTTCCGACTCGAGAGGGTCTAACTTTACTTTTTAATTGAAAAAATGTTCAGTTTCATTTATAGTTCTTCACGGAGAATGAATTGCCGATCTTATTCAGCTGCACGTGTACAATAAATTTCTTTAGACGTGAAGTCAAAGAAATTCGAAACTATTCCCCAACCGCCCACAGACTTTGTCTCACTGTTAAGGTGCCTCCTTAGGGACCTCGGGGTGCAGGTACATAATTCTTTGAAGTTTACATCACATATGGACAGAGAGGTTAAACAGGCTTTTGGCACGCCTGCCTTCATTGCTCAATTGTTTCAATTTAGGAGTTGGGAAAGTCATATTGAGGTTGTACAGGATGTTGGTGAGTCCTCTTCTGGAATACTGTGTGCAGTTTCGGTCACACAGTTTCAGGAGGCATATTATTAAGCTGGCAAGTGTTAAGAAGAGGTTTACCAGGATGTTGCCTGGTATGGAAGGTTTGATTTATAAAGAAGGGTTGGATAGACTTGGACTATTTTCGCTGGTGCTTCAGAGGTTGAGAGGCGACCTGATAGAAGTTTATAAAACAGTGAGACGTGGAAATAGTACTAATGGTAGTTGTCTTTTCCCTAAGATGGGAGACTTCAAGACGAGGGGACGGTTTTAAGTTGAGAGGAGATAAACTTAAAAAAAAGAGATACGAGAGGCAAACTTTGGAATGACTGTGAATAAAATGATGGCAAGTCCTAGCAGAGAAACGGGTGGCAGAGAAACGGGTGACAGTAAAGCAGGCATATAAGAACGAACGTGTTTCGTTTGCCAATGAAATTCACCGCTTCACAAAGTGGAGAACATTGAAGTGCAGCAGTGACGGCGATTATTTTGCTGGATATTCACCTTGCGAATGCTTTTTCTGCCAATATCCCTGAATACATCACAAGTCGACAGGATGAAAGCTGCAGCAAGAGTGTGGAGCCCGTGGTGTAATTGATGCGGCGTCTGAGTTTGGTTTGGAAGATTGAAATGTTGTATCCTCCCTCGCTCGAGTGAAGTTGACAGTTTTTCGACCCTTGCAAATTGACAGATGCTTCCGAAGAGGAATGTATGCCCAGCGCTGTTTATGTCAGATTCCCAGCAGCTGAAGTGATTGGATCGCTGGGTTTTGGAAATTTAAAATTGAAATTGAAAGGTAAATGAGTAACATGAGTGTGGGGCTACTTCAGCTCACTGTCTATTTCATATCCCAGCTCATGGCAACAGTACCCATTGTCTGGAGAAACTGCTTGTGTTCCACATAAAGCTGCCTTTTGTCGGGGTACCTTGTGTCCGTCGGGAGAAGCGGGTAGAACAGTGTGTGTATAATATCACAAAGACTGACACTGAGCCACACATTAAACGGTAAAGTTGATGTTGTTAACTTGCTCGCCCAGCTGGCTTGTTTTCGTTCAGACGTTTCGTCACCATTGCGAGGTAACATCATGAATGAGACTTCCGATGAAGCGATGTTGTTCTACTCCACTTTGAATTTATACTGCCCGGTATTGTTGCGGTGAGTTCTGTCATTTCCCGTTCTGTTCTGTATGGGTTGTA
>NW_025979241.1:0-6165 GCF_021869965.1 Rhincodon typus | reverse complement strand
TGTCCTTCCTCCCACCTATCCCCTCCTCCCACCTCAAGGCCCACACCCATCTCCTACCTACCAGCCTCATCCTGCCCCCTTGACCTGTCCGTCCTCCCTGGGCTGACCTATCCCCTCCCTAACTCCCCTCCTACACTCACCTTTACTGGCTCCATCCCCGCCTCTTTGACCTTTCTGTCTCCTCTCCACCTATCTTCTCCTCTATCCATCTTCTATACGCCTCCCCCTCTCTCCCTATTTATTTCAGAACCCTTTTGCCCTCTCCCATTTCTGAAGAAGGGTCTAGGCCGGAAACGTTAGCTTTCCTGCTCCTCTGATGCTGCTTGGCCAGCTGCGTTTATCCAGCTCTACACCTTGTTATCTTATAGCAAATTGAGACAATGGATTAATTAAGAGTTTCATTGTATTTTTGCTGATGGACCCTTTGAAATCTTCTGATATACCCCTAGCACCACGGAGCACAAGTTGAAAGTCCCAGTGGAATTCCATCTATGTAAACCACTTGATTAGATTTCAGAGTCCTTCAGAGAAATAGGAGGGATGGAGGGAGGGAATGAAGGAAGGAAGAAACTCTTAAGGACTACTTTTGAAGTGCAGTGAGTGCCCATAAAATAGGGAAAGAGTAATGGAACATGCTAGAGGTGTTGAACATGGCAAATTGTTGCTGTGGAGAGTAGAGTTTTACCTTTAGCAACTTCAGGCAGTACAAGGCAAGCAATCAGTAAGAAATATTCTGCAATTAACACAGGATGGAAACCTTTTGTTACTGCTGTTCTAGTGAGAAGTGAAGGCATTGCCTTATCACTTTACTTAATGCAGGTCCAGCATTCCCAGTTCTGATTATCCAGGGATTAAGGGTTTTCTCACTGTCTGTGTTTGACAATTCGTTATCTAAATCCAGTCTGGATCCACATATGATCAGTGAGCTCACAAGATTCAGGGTTGTTTGATAAATGTGCTGTTAACAGACCCTTATCTTATCAAAGGTAGCCCTGAGTTAGGCATTAATGTGAAAAAATAGCCAAAAGTGACCCTTAGTTCTTGTCAAGTGGGTGAGGGGTCCTTCCCGACAGATAAAACACACGCAATAGATTATGGCCTCGAGACAAAGACAAAACCACAAAAAATCACAGAAGGTAGAGGAGGCAACCAAAAAATCTTTCATACCTGTTGACTTCTTTCATTGTTCCTCCTCTTGACCTGTTCCTTTGAAGAACTTTGTAGACTTGGCCTCAGGTCCAGCAGCAGTCACCAGGAATCCACACCCCACCACCACCCTCCCCAACCACCCCCTGCCCAAACCCCACAACCCAAACAGGAAAGAGTCACTGAAGCTCACTCTGTACATTTCTGCTTTCTGCTTGTCAAACGCAGAGAAAATCCTCTTCATTTATTTCCTCCTCTTTTTTTGCAATGTGTCATTTTGGGCCAATACACAGACCGTTACACAACCTCAGGGCACCCCAGAGCGCTTGCAGTTAATAAAATACTTTTAGAAGTATAAGTATTTTATTAACTGCAAGCTACAATGCACTGGCACCTAATTTGAGCACAGCAAGCTCCCACAAATAGTAAAGGTAATGTTGCCATAGTTCCAGAGGGCCGTAGGGCTGCTTTTTCATTAGAGAGAGAGAGAAATGAGTGATAGTGGTTTAACCTGAGGGTCACCAATGCCTCAGGCGAGGGGAGTTGTTGGGAAGGAAACTCCTTCATGGTAATCTCAGCTGTTGCAGAAATTGAACCTGTTCTGTTGACATCACCCCACCTCACAAACCAGCTAATGGTGTGATCATATCTCCAGAGAGAAGAGATTCTTACTCACAAGACAGCTATCACTAAGTTCAGAAGCTCTTGAGCCCCAGAACGTTGAATGACATTACTAATCCCTGAATCATCCACTGTGAATGTCCTAGTGGTTAGCATTGACCAGATACTGAATTGGACTAGCCATGTAAATAGCCATACAAGAGCAGGTCAGAGGCTAGGAATATAATAGCAAGTCCCCAAAATCTGTCCACCATCTACAAGGCAGAAGTGGAATACTTCCCACTTTCTTGCATAGGTACAGCTCCAACAAAACTCAAGAAGCTCAACACCATCCAGGACATGAGGAGCAACTTATTTACACAGAGAGTGGTTCGTGCGTGGAATGAAGTTGCAGAGGAAGCATTGAATGTGGGTACAGTTACAATGTTCAAAAGACATTTGGATATTTACATGAATAAGAAAAGTTGGAGGGATATGGGCCAATCACGGACAGATTGGGCTAGTTAAGTTTGGGATTATAGTTGGGCCGAGGGGTCTGTTTCTGTGCTGTATGACTCTATGAAGTAGCATGCTTGATTGATACCCAATCCATCACCATCAACATTCACTCCCTTCATCACCAATACACAGTTGTAGCAGGACACACCATCTACAAGATGCATTGCAGCTCCTTAGACAGTGCCTTCCAAACTCACAAGTACTACCATTTAGAAGGACAAGGCCAGCAGCTACAAGGGAATACAAATTCCCCTCCAAGTCAAACACCATCAAGGCTTGGAAAGATATCAGAGATAGTAGGAACTGCCGATGCTGGCATATGAGGTAACAAGGTGTAGAGCTGGATGAACACAGCAGGCCAGGCAGCATCAGAGGAGCAGGAAAGCTGATGTTTTGAGTCTGGACTCTTCTTCAGAAATGGGGGAGGGGAAGGGGGCTCTAAAATAAATAGAGAGAGGGGGATGCAGTGATAGAAGGTGGATAGTGGAGCAGCTATGTGGAGAGAAGACGGACAGGTCAAGGAGGCGGGGATGGAGCCAGTAAAGGTGAGTGTAGATAGGGAGTTGGGATGGGGGTTGGTCAGTAAGGTGGGAGGGAAGATGGACAGTTCAAGGAGGCGGGGATGAAGCTTGTAGGTGAGTATAGGTAGGAAGTGGAGGTAGGGGTTGGTCAGTGAGGTGGGAGGAGCGGATAGGTTGAAGAGAAGACGTCAGGTCAAGGAGGCGGGACAAGGAGGGTTGCTGGTCTTGGGATGACGTCGGGGTGGGGATATTTTGAAGCTTGTAAAGTCCACATTGAGACCATTGGGTTGTAGGGTTCCAAAGTGGAATATGAGGTGCTGTTCTTCCAGTTTTTGGGTGGCATCGTTGTGACACTGGAGGAGGCCCAGGATGGACATGTCATCCAGGGAGATATCAATGTTCCTTAAACGACGTTCTGTCAAAATCCTGGAACTCCCTTCCCAACAGCACTGTGGGTGTCCCAAATCCCCATGGACTGTAACAGCTCAACCTCAGGACCACCTTCCCCAGGGCAATGAGGGATGGGCACTAAATGCTGCCAGGCCAGCGATGCCTACATACCAGATATAAATAAAAATTGATTGTTAATTATTAATGTTGACGTTTGCAATATGCAAAGAGACATTCCAGGCTTAATGAGAACGGCATATTGGATACAAGGAAGAAGTATTTGCAAGAATGCCAACTGAAAGAACAAAGCCAGAGGGAAGAGTATAAATATTGCTGAAGACAGCAAAGAAAAGGTACCCTATCCAGTGTGGGGAAAGTAGTGGTGAAAAAGCCAGAAATTGAATCAGCTTGTGCTGAGGCAAAGCAAATGGATAAAGATAGCTCCTGGAGAGACATTCACTGATGATCCTGCCCAAATCACTTAAGACCATATAATAGGTTGCATTGTCAGTTTGAAATGTGATAAATGGTGTATGACTGCAGAAGGACAGCATCAGGAGAATGGGAAGTGCCAGATAGAGAGGGATGCTTCAGGTCACATGGTGACCTTCACAGAACCGATGAAAAGTCACCTACACTTGAAACATTAGCTTGCTCTCTCTCCTTGGATGCTGCCTGAGCCGCTGTGATCTCCAGTAGTTTATTTGTTTTCAGACCTGTGAGAAGTTAGCCTCAGATGGTGAGTTAAAAATGAAACCCCCGATGGGAAGGTTGAGGCTACCCGATTAAACAATGCTCATCGCAAGAGGACAATGAAGCTGAGAGCCCAATGCAATGGGAAGAATGGAGGCCTGGAGTTTCAGCTTGTAGACATTTAGCAAAATCCAAATGAAAAGAAAGAAATTTAAGGCTCAGACTAATAATCCAAAATCTAACAGACAAGAGATATAGCTTTTCACTGGCCACTAAGCTATTGACTGCTGAACAAATCCTGGAGGATGACTTTACGCGGCCCGTATATCTTCCCTAGTCATCTTGAAATGAACAAGAGTGAGAGACCGGCTCAGCACCTATCAAGGAGAGTTTCACTTGCCCTCAAGCCCAACCTGAAAGTAAAGGTAGAAGGGCTGAAAAGAGGGGAAAGTAGTAATGCCTACGGAATGGATTAGCATCACAGTAGCAGTGAGAAACCCAGAAAACTGTGCCTATGCAGAGAGCCAAAGGATCTCAATGAAGCGTTAAAGTGTCTCACTCCCCATGCCAATCAGTGAAGAAGTTTTGCCACAACCGACCAAGGCAAAGCTCTTTACTACCTTCACTGTGAAATGGTTACTGGCTAGTAAAGGTGGATGAAAACAGCAGTGCTCTAACACCATTCTGGATGTCATTCAGGCGATACAGGTAGCTTACTAATGGCACCATGTGTAAATGAAATAATGTCATTATTCCTAAGGGCATAAGAAAACGAATATATCAAGGGATTAGGATTAGTTTGAGGGAGGCTCTACTGGCCAAAAATGAACATTGAGATTAAAGACTACATCAGTCTCTGCAGTGATTGTAACAAGCCTCTCTGCTCCTATGATGCTGCTTGGCCTGCTGTGTTCATCCAGCCCTGCAGCCTCTCTGCTCCTATGATGCTGCTTGGCCTGCTGTGTTCATCCAGCCCTGCACCTTGTTGTCTCAAATTAAGTATGCAAGGCAGTTAATTATGAGATAACGAGGTGTAGAGCTGGATGAACACAGCAGGCCAAGCAGCATCAGAGGAGCAGGAAGGCTGACATTTCGGGACCCTTCTTCAGAAAAGTTAATTATGACATCCCAGGCAGACTGTAAACAAAGTTTGGAGTAGACCTATCTACTTTCACTGGAACTGATTATGTTGGCATTTTTGACTCATATTTTGATCACCGGGGGGGGGGTTTGAGCAGAATTGTCATCGATGACAGCTGCCAGTGAGATTGCAGAATGCCTGAAAACTCACCACAGTCCTTACGACATTCCAGATATTGTGATGAGTGAGAATGACCTGCAAATCACGAGTCAAGAATTCAGCCATTTCGTAAAGGATTGGAAAACTCGACGCCACACATTATCTCCACACTATCAAATGGAAAGGTCGAGGCAGTAGAACTAGTTGTCAAACGGATCGTAAAGTAATCAAGCAAATCCAGTCAAGATTTGTGCAAGGCATATCTTGAGCTACAAAGCACACTGACTATAGGCATGGAAAGACTCCAATCCAATGACTAGTGCTATAACATACACAAGCTACTCTTCCAATAGTGAAAATAAACTGTTGAAGCCAGAAGTTGTCAGGGTTTTGAGTGACATAATCAAGGTGAAACATCAGAAAGCTAAATTTCACTTTGATAAGACTTGGCCAACTCTCTCAGATGCCAGACCTGAGTACTGTAGGGTCAGAATGCAAACATTCACTAAAAGCAAGGTTCAGCCCATGTCGTAGACTAGGACCTGTGTTGAGTAGTCATCACCCGATTCAAATACAGTGAACATCAATGACTGAATGTGTTGTTGAAACTGCAGACATTTGGGTACAACCAGGGAAGATGCTCTATCTCAGCGGGCTGTAGATCAGGAAGAACTGATTTCGCTTCCTGCATAGAGTGCGCCAAATTACCATCAATTCCAGACGTCCACTGTTCCCCGGCGATGGACCTGGACCAGGAACAAAAGTTGCCATGGCAACAACACAGCCCGGAAAAGGAACATCACATGAGGAATACACAAATACCAGATGAACAGCCAATGACAACACACCCACATATCATCAGAAGACCTGCACGATTTAAAGACTTTGCACAATGCGTGTGTAGAGACTGACAGAAGAGGAACTGACTAGATTTAGTGCACTGCTCTGTTAATGAATGATCATTTTCTTTGTGGCCAGGAAAATGGGTAATTTATAACTGCAAACGATAGCAATTACAATTTTTGTTTGATATAACAAGGTGTAGAGCTGGATGAA
>NW_025979240.1:0-6165 GCF_021869965.1 Rhincodon typus | reverse complement strand
CTGATCTTTTTCTTCACAGATGCTGCCAGACCTGCTGAGCTTTTCCAGCAACTTCTATTTTAGTTACTGAAGTGTCTTTTGCAAAATATGGTGGTAAATATTGATGGACCTCACAATGGGAATCCCTATGAAAAAAATTGACACAATTTGCCAAAAAAACGTAAGATTCAGCCCTAAGTGTTTTTCGGGAGTGAGTGCAAGTGCCAGAGTAATGAACAGCTCTGACATAGTCAGACTCAAAATGTACTCTCAATCTTCCACATTGATTAATTTACAAGTTGATAAACCGACACACACACATTTCCTGAACTGTGTCCCTCATTAAAGTTCTCCTCGTCCATTGGCCTCAGCAACTGAAGGCAATCATGTGGCAGGCACCATACAAAACTCTTTGTTTCAAATTCCCTGGTCCTTTTTTTATCCAGGAATGTAGAGGACTGGGCAAAACATCGAGTGCTTGAAAGCAATGAGCCTATTCATTAAAAGTAGAGAAGAAATGGGATGCAAACAGACTGCAAAGCTGTATCCAATTTGGTAATTTTGTGTAATCACGTTTGCTCTGGCACACATGCTGACCTGATGCTTTGTAGATACTCAGTCCTTTCCGAAACATATCTTACCGCTGCTCCACTCAAATACAAACAAAGCACACAGACTTCTTTTTCAGTCTGCACCAGGCTCGAGGATTTTTCAGATGATCTCCTGTCATTAAAAATGCACCTATCGGAGCATCAAGTCGATGTCCTTGTTCACTTTACCGCTACAGGGCATGGCACACCAGGACTTCCACTGTGGGTTGGGTGAAGAGACAGGTTGCCAATCCACCATCACTGCCACAGCAGGCTGCAAACCGTTGGCACTAATCTTCTCTACCTCAGCCATCCAGACGGTCAACCAACCCCCTCCACCAATGAGACTGAGTTGCTGTGGCAGTATATATTTTAGTGTGCGCGTTTAGTCCAGAGCTATGAACAGTGATTGCAGAGACTCCACCTCTGACTCTTTCACATGGCTATCAGCATCTCTGTCCTGCTCTTACCACTTATCATCACCATGCTGCGGAAGGATTTTACAATCTGTTTGGCCACATTATGAATGCACAGTCCTTGGCCGTCAAATCCTGGAATGAGACTTAAACCTGGATCTTCTGGCTTGAGGGCCCCAGATAGATTATAGAACTAGTAATACAAGCATCCAGGTCTAGTTATAGTTGTTAGGACTAAAGGGATCAAAGGGTATGAGGAACAGGGGACTGAGTTGGATGATCAGACATGATCTTATGGAATGGAGGAGAAGGTTTGAAGGGCCGAAAAGCCTACTCCTGCTCCTATTTTCTTTGCTTCTAATTGACACAAATTCAGATCGCCGTGGGAATTTCAATTTGAAAAAGTAAATCTGGTATAAAAAGCCAGCATCTGTAACAGTGACTACGTAGCTGCTGGATAGAGTCATAGTGAAGTGTAGCACAGAAACAGACCATTTTCCCCGGGGTAGTGGAGTCCAAAACGAGAGGGCATAGGTTTAAGGTGAGAGGGGAAAGATTTGAAATGGACCTAAGGGGCAAAGTTTTCACGCAGAGGTTGCAGCGTGTATGGAATGAGTTGCCAGAAGAAGTGGTGGAGGCTGGTAAAATTACAACATTTGAAAGGTATCTGGATGAGTACATGAATAGGAAGGGTTTAGATGGATATGGGCAAAATGCTGGCAAATGGAACGGGATTAATTTAAGTATCTGGTCGGCATGGACAAGTTGGACCGAAGGGTCTGTTTCCATGCTGTACAACTCTGTGACTCTGTGACTTTGGTCCAACTCATCCATGACGACCAGCTATCCTAAATTAATCTAATCCCATTTGCCAGCATTTGGCCCAATTGTTGTAAGTGAAATCCGGTTTACTAATCTCCTTTCTCGACATTAGTCTCTCATGCTGACCAAGTCTGGCTGATATGTCACTCCTGTTCCACACCAATGCAATTGATTTTGAACTCCTCTGTAACACTGTTTGGTTGTATTCAAGAAGGCAGCTCTGTGGTATTAGGGATGGGCCATAAATGCTGGCCTTGGCTCGGAATTTCAATCTGGCAGTGGCTATGTGGAGACCAGAGAGTGCCTACTCTCCAAACCCAACCTTTGAAAAGGTGCTGCGCATCTTTGTTTTTTTTTGGCACCGAATGAGGAGGCGGGCTAGATGGGAAATCAGGGCAGGTGTCCTGGGAGCATCTGAAGAGGATGCCAGGTCCGGAAATCAGATGGGCAGAAGGCCTGCTTTAGGGCTCTAGCATTGTCCAAAATTTAAAAATAAAGATTAGCACATCAAACATCCCTCCAGCTGTCACCCAGCAACCTCCATCCAAACATCACACACCTCCTGTGTCCCACCATGCCAACTAATGTCCTGTTCACACCATCTCCTTGACTGCCACACCCCACATCAAATTATGACTGTACCCATCCCCTGGTCTTTTATAGGCCTTATACCAAATTAGTGCCAACTCATGTTCCACGCACAATCCATTGCCCTTTTACCTACTGTGTCAACCCAAATTGTATCCACTTTCAGCAGAGCACAGTATTGCTGTACAGATGAGAAAGAAGAAAGTTCTATTGTATTAAGTAAGTGTATTGCAGACTATATTGAGAAAAACATTCTTTCATTCAGAAAAACACATTTACTATGTTTAAATTAATTCACTGCAATAAATTCTGATTAAAATCAAATATTTTGTTTAAGTACAAACATTGGAATTCATAGTTCCACATCAACGAGTCCAAAACCACTTGTCAATCAAACCGTGAAATGGAAAGCATCCCACTGTGATAATGGATCCTCGTGAAATGAGTCAGGCATCACTAATCCAGTTATGGAAAATTCTCAGACTTACCTCAACAGACAGAGTGAGGTAGAAAGCAATTACTTTTTTTTAAAGCTCTCTAGACTTCTTTTTCCCCTCAAGGTTAAAGGGGCAGCATTAGTCCTGAATGCCTTGACAGGTCCCTGTAACAGCTTGACTGTTCTTTGACAGATCAACAGTTCTTTGACTGCTTGACAGACTCATTGAATTTATGGACTTCCCCTAAAGGGCACCTGATCTCTTCCGAAGGGTTCCTTCCGTCTCAAAAAGAGCAGCGTACCTCCTGGAAACATGTGCAGCAACCATATCCAAATGTGAATACCATCTGTCTCCAAAGCCCTGGGTATCCTGGCTATGTAAACAAACCCATAGAGTTCCAGACTTAACCTGGTGCCGTCTGTAGACTTCGGGTTTCAGGCACCTACTTGGCCAAAATCACTCAGGAGTGAAGGCAGCCCAAAGATTTAAACAGCGAGCCATCTCTGTAAACCTCACGTGCATGAATCCTGAGGTAACTCCATTCTCACGCCCTGCAAAAATGAGAAGTGCTGTGTTAGGGGGAGGGACATGTCATTTCCAATCACGACAACAGAGGGGCTTTCCATGCTGGTGATAATCTAGGCTATGTCCACATCCCAGCAGAGTTATTGTCTTAAAAAGATGAACTTCAGATTGTTATCAGAATTTTCTATGTGAATGTCGACTGGATTTCAGTAGGGGATATAAAGATAAGTCATTCTCACCATGATCTGAAATTTGCATAGTTTCTTCCATTACATAAAAGCAGTGATAAATTTGAGTTTAATACAAATATTGATGACAGATACTGCCAATATCATTGCATCTTAAGCAAACAGTGCTCTGAACTGGCAAAGGTCATTGCTTAATAATACCTGGTTTGAGCAAACCAAAGATGGCAAACACTAAGCTGCTGAAATCAAACACTAAAATATCACTTCAATCTAGACCGGAAACATTGCAAACGTCATAGAAAGCAGCAACACTTTGCAGTACAGTATTTTGAGGCATTGAGTATTATGTACGGGCAGAAAGTACTGAAACAAACTCAGCAAGTTATGGAACCATCTGCAGAGAAGGAAATGCAGTTGATGTTTCGAGTCTTCTTTGGAGCTGGATTCACTGCTTTGGATTCACTCTTCTTTGGAACTGAAAGGAGGCTGGGGAAGTGATGGATTTATGCTGTAAAAACGTGAGGGAGGTGCAGGGTGTGAGGGAGTAAGTGGAACAAGGATAAGGGTACACAGAGCAAAAGGCAAAGGGTGTGCTAATGGCGGTGGAGAAGTGATAAAGGTGAAGAGAAGGTGTTAATGGCAGAAAATACATCAGCCCTACTGAGAGCAAACGTGAATAAGAAACTTGGGTATGTGAGGTTGGAGAAAAGAGCATTTTAAAAGATAACAGAGGACAACTTTGGGTAGCACACTTTTGGAAGGATTTCAAAGCCTTTGGGGAGAGAGTGGAAGAGATATCTTGCTGTAACACCAGGATTGACAGACTTTGTTATCTGGAGGAATCATAGAATCCCTACAGTGTGGAATTAGGCCATTCAGCCCATCAAGTCCACACTGATCTTCTGAAGAGCATCCCACTCAGACCCATCCCTAAAACCCTGCATTTCCCATGGCTAATCCACCTAGACTGCACGTACCAGGACACTGTGGGCAATTTAGCATGGCCAATCCACCTAGCCTGCTCATCTTTGGACTGTGGGAGGAAACCGGAGCACCCGGAGGAAACCCACATAGACACAGGGCGAATATGTAGACTCTACACAGACAGTTACGCAAGGGTGGAATTGAACCCAGGTCCCTAGCACTGTGAGATAGTATTGATAACTACTAAGCCACAGTGTCACCCCTGATCTCAGATATACTGTAATATGATTGAATCTTAACTTACCTTTGAAATTTTCCCTCACCATAAACCTATGCCCTCTAGTTTTGGATTCCTCTACCCTGGGCAAAAGGCTTTGGTTATTTAACGTACCCATTCCCCTCATGATTTTATAAATCTCTATAGGGTCACCCTTCCGTCTCCGATGCTCCAGGGAAAATAGCCTCAGCCTATGAAGCCCTTCCCTATAGCTCAAGCCTCCACCTCTGCAACATCCTTGTAAATTTTTTCTGAACCCTGTCAAGTTTCACAACATCTTTCCTATAGCAGGGAGATCAGAAATGAACACAATATTCCAAAGGTAGCCTAACCAATTCAAAATGTTCGACTTGCAAAAGTTGACTGGTGACAATGTTTGAGAGTTTAAACACCACTGTCTTACTCAAACTGTGATGAATTCAAATCTCATCCCAAAGACTTGCACAAAAGTGAGGCAGACACTCCAGTGTATGGTGGCCCAAGTGCTTTTGGATACAAAAAAGATACATTTTGTATCGGGGTGATGGTCTCTTTAAGGACTAGGTTGCACTGGTAACTGATCATGTGCCAAGCTGCCTGGGAGATATTAGTAAAGCATAGGGCCAACCACAGGTTTATTACAGGGGAGAGTAGATTCAAGTAGCTTCAGTTTAGAGCAAGCTAACTGCATTTCTTTCTAGCATTATTGAGTTGCAGTCCTGCGTGCTGGCTAAAAGGATTCAAAGGCACTGAGAACTGAAGATAACCAACAGCGAATCGGATTTCTGAGTTAGCCAAGCTGAGAAGAGAGAGTTCTTAGATGCAATATTCCAAAGTTAAAAAACATTACAATCAGGAGAGTTTGAACTGAGGTGGCACTGTTTAAGACGACAGTGATGTCTCTTGAGTTTACAACCATGGGATTGTCGAAAAAGATTTGAAGGGGCAACCTTGCTGGAAATAATTGGAAGGCCCAATTTTTATAGATGCCCCATGAAGAGCATCCTATCTAGATGCATCACAGCTTGCATCACGGTTACCACCACGGTTGTACTCTCTTCCACTGTCTTCCATTGAGCAGAAGATACTAAAGCTTGAAGACACATACCGATTAGATTGAAAAACAGCTTCTTCCCCACTATTATCAGACTTATGAACAGACCTCTCATATATTAGAATTGTTCTTTCTCTTCACCTTCTCTGTAGCCGTAATGCTATATTCATCATTCTGTTCTATTACCCTAATGTACTTCGGTATGATTTGTCTGGATAGCACGCAAAACAGTACTTTTCTCTGTACCTCGGTACATGTGACAATAATAAATCAAATCAAATCAATAAATCTTAATACTTCTATGAATCTTTGAAACAGTAGCCAGACCAAGTACATAATTTTCTAAGAGCAGGAACTGCAGATGCTGGAGAATCTGAGATAACAAG
>NW_025979239.1:0-6165 GCF_021869965.1 Rhincodon typus | reverse complement strand
TTCATTCACAGGATGAGGGCATTGCTGGCTAGGCAGCATTTATTGCCAATCCCTAATTGCCCAGTTCAGAGTCAACCACATTGCTGTGGTTCTGGAGTCACATGTAGGCCAGACCAGGTAAGGATGGCAGTTTCCTTCCTTGAAGGACATTAGTGAACCAGTTGGGTTTTTCCCCAACATCAACAATGGATTCACGGTCTTCATTAGATTCTTAACTCCAGTTATTTTATTGAATTCAAATTCCACCATATTTCATGGCAGGATTTGAACCCAGGTCCCCAGAATGTTATCTGAGTCTCTGGATTAATAGTCCAGCGATGATACCACTAGGCCATTTCCTCCCCTGTAAGCTATTAAAAGGTAAATCATATAATTCAGATACAAAGAACTATTTCCCTCGATGACTTGGATATTGTTCAGGTTTTTGCTGAACAATTCAGACCAGAAACGCCAGCTGCCTGGCAGACAGTAAGCTAGAAGCACACAGTCGAACCACAAATTTTCAGTCAGTCATCACCATCTCAAAGTTGACCACAACAACCAAAAACCCAATTGCAACCAGCAGCCAACAAACTCCCACCAGTATTCAGTCATCAGAATGCAGCCAAACCAGAAACATGCAAGCTTTCAACAATCATTCTGCCCAATGCCAGTCAGGCACCAAACTGCCTAACAACTTCAGAACTGTGGAAACAAGAACAGTGGGAACATCTGGGATTTCTGCAGCAACAGAAGGGCTCACAGGACAAGAAGAGGAACATGGCAGAGTTAAAGCTTCAAAGCCAACACAAGAGGCTAAACAGTACCAGAGGAAGTGGAAACAGGTCAGACAAGTCACGGAATCAGGAGAATAACTCACAACAGAAACAGGAGATGCGGTACTGTTAACTTTTCCAGCTACAGAAGTCATTGAGAAAATCAGAGTTTGACAGTTTAACTGAGAACCTTGCAGTCAAAGTAGGGTGCACCCTGTATCTTCCCACTCCTGACATTCATTTTCTCTCCCTCTGACCAGTTATGCAGCTTCAGGTTGTACTACTACCTCTCCTGGTCCTGAGTCCCCATCTTCTGCAGCACCAGGTAGGAGGAGTTTAAAGCAAGTCGGCACTAGTATTCACAGCAGTCAGAAAATATGGTCAGAATTCCTCCACAAAGTTTAAAATGCCAACTACTTTTCACTTCCAATTACACTCTTGGTTCAGATTGCAGTGTCCTTCAGTGCTTGTATCAGAGCAGTGCCATCCCTAAACTGGGCGAAACTGTGTACCTGGTACAAAATGCTGTCAGGAATTGGGCTACCATTAGGCATACATTGCTATCACTGAGCTTCAGTGATGGAGTGAGTAATGCAGGAGGCGGTGGATGGTTTGCAGATCAAGCATGCTGCTTTGTATTGAATGGTATTGAGCTTCTGAAGTGTCGTTGGAGGTGCACCCATCCAAGCAAATGGAAATTATTCAATCACACCTTGACTTTTCACTGCCATAACCACTTATCTTGAAACCAGGCCTTGGGAGATTGCTATTGGACGAAATAAGTTAAAGGAGTTAAAAACTGCAAGACTGCAATTTGGAAATCTGTTCTTCAAAGTTTCCTGATCTTGCAACAAATCTCCCCTCCCTCTAAAGGATCTATTCCCCAGATGAAAGTCCAGGCCATTATGTTAAAAGCTTGCATGCTATTTTCTTTAGAGTTTTTTTTTCTGTTGTCTCTATTTTTGGTTTCTACTTACAGGCGGTCCTAACTTTCCTGGTTGTCCACGAGGCCCTGGAATCCCATGCTGTGTCTAAAAATGGCATAAAACAAATGCAGTATCAACAAACTGAAAGTTAAATTGCACCAAGTGTAAAAAGGCATAGACTTCTTACATCATTACCTGTTTCGAATATTATAGTTGAATAGGGAGATATAAATGCGTGGGAGGAATAAACACAGATTCCATGCTATGAATTAATCCTTTGAAAAAAAGAGTGGTTGCTCCCCTTCTGAACCAATATTTTCCTTAAAATACCCTTTCAACAGAAAGTCCAGGTTATTCTGATTTTGTTAAGCATTATGTAAGGCATCTTGCACCTTTTAATAACTCCTAGGTTGTGGACTGGTTCCCAGGTCAGCCAGCTATCAGTCTATTCCGCCAATTCCCTGAATGTGCAGTGTTGTCAGGGGTGAAAAGGACATCACCAAGAACGCCAGGTGTTTCTCCTCAGGCACTGACAGAAACATTGAGAGGGCAAGTTGTCCAAACTTGCTGAGAGCTATTCATTGACTCAAACAGCAGAGAACAAGTTAACTGTCCTTGAAGGTCATGAAAGGATGCATGGCCTTACACACCCTTAAGAGGGAAAGGGAATATAGATTTTACAAAAACCTGCAAGATAACCATATCAATTGAAACACAATGTTGCTATCAATGTGCCTGCCTTTGAGCACAGGCATAGTAACATCTGTTGTTAATAAGAAATATATTAAATGATAAGAGTTATAACAGTAATGAACTTATATAGTATGAATGAGATTTTATACGTACAGGCCATCCTGCTTGCAATATCTGATAAAAAGGTGTTTGCTGTCAGAATACAAAATAAAATCATTATATTAAACCTTAAATTGGATTTTTGGTATCTTAAAAGTAACGAATGAGGAAAACTGTTTTCACCTTTTTTTAAGAGTCAGGAAATGAAGTGCAACTCATCTGGAAACAATTGCGATCTTAAGACAACTTAAGATGCTTCACTTGGGAACTCTACAGCCTTCTGGACTCAGTATAGAGTTCAATAATTTTAGGGCTTGAGACACCTTTCCCATGTCCTTACCCCAATCCCCACACCAGGTTTATTATCACAAGGTCTACTATTACACAATACCCATTTTTAGCCGCTAATAGTCCCCATGAACAGTCATTCATTCTCCAAGGCTGACCGTTATCCATTCCTTTGCCTGTCCAACTGTTCTTCTGTCCTTGGACTCTATCTCTACTTGTCGTTTGCTCTTTACGCCCTCCCCCCTCGTATCTTCTGCATAAAAATCCCAGCTACCATCAGTTCTGAAGAAGGGTCACCCGACCCAAAATGTTAACTCTGATTGTGTTCCTTGTTTCAATGGCGATATGCTAAAATTCTTTTAATGGAAAGAAAATCCCTGTAAAAGAGCACTGACTATGACTATAAACAAAAAGGTATGTTAAAGCATGAAAGGAAAAAATGTCAGCAAAGGAACATATTTTCAATGGAATTGAGTGAATTCTTCCCTAGTTAAATTTATAAAGCTGTATGCATGCTTACAGATGTCAAAATATTTGGAAATTCAGCCAAGGAAATTGTAAAAATAACACAAATTATATATGCTAACATTTCCAAACTTCTCAATTGATAATTGCCTAAAATTTATTCCCTCCAGTTAACGACTCACCAACCAGTACAAGTAGCTCATCCTGGTTTATTCTCATGATACTGAGATCTCAATTAGTAGTAAATCTATTTTATATCAATTTAATATCATTATATCATTTATAATGATATCATTATATCATTAATATCATTTAATATCACACTTAATATTATTTTAATATCAAGAAGAATTTTAATACAAAATGACAAATTCAACGATGGCTAAAACATATTAAACTTCAATCTGACAAACAGGAATATGAAGGAACATTAACAGACATTCATCTGTCACACAAAAGCAGCTAGTAACCAAAGACAAAACATAGTTTCCTGTGGGGTCAGTCTGGGAACTGGGACAGTCTTGAGAAAACACATCATTAAACAGTAACAAGTAACATACATTAAAAAGAGAGTACAACTAAACTTTGAACCTACCATGAACAACAGGGGTTATAGAGCATCTTAAGGAATCAATCATTAAACTCTGAATGTGAGAATCATGATTGAATATAAACACAAGTACAATTTTTACCTTTTCACTGCAGTCAGCTAGGACAGCCATGTTCTCAATGAATAAAAAAATGTAACTATTCAACAGATATCAAGTGATCATTGATTGAGCTGTTGGACACTTGAAGACTGTATGACAGGTTCTACTTTTAAAAAAAAATTAATCCTATGTGTTAGCAATTAGGTTAAAGAGCTCTGTGAGAAATTGTGTATTTGTGCATTTCTTCAAGGTAGATGCATGTTCAAGATCCCTCTTCTCACACTCAACTTCGGAGGTGTCAAAGTCTTAAACAATTCCAACAGTAAGCAGAAAATGGAACCTACCAGAATGCAATTTGTGCTGCTTGTATTGGTGGTTCAGTGGTAGAATTCTCCCCTGCCATGTGGGAGGCCCGCATTTGATTCCCAGCCAAAGCACATTGTAGGGGTGGCCTGGTGGCTCAGTGGTTAGCACTGCTGTCTCTCAGTGCCATGGATCTGGGTTCAATTCCACTCTTGGGTACCACCCTATGTGGAGTTTGCACGTTCTCCCCATGCCTGTGTGGGTTTCCTCTGGGTGCTCCGGTTTCCTCCCACAGTCCAAAGAGGCACATGCTAGGTGGATTGGCCATGCTAAATTGCCGAAAGTGTTCAGGGATGTGTAGATTAGGGGGATGGATCTGGGTGGGATGCTCTAAGGGTTGGTGTGAGCTCGTTGGGCTGGAGGGCCTGTTCCCACACTGTCAGAACTCTATAATTGAACAATTATAGCAAAAATAGAAGTTCTGGAAAAGGACAGCAGGTCTGGTATTATCTATGAAGAAAAATCAGAGTTAATGTTTCTCAGACCCTTTCTCAGAAGTGGACCCGAAACATTAACTCTGATTTTTCTTCACAGATGCTGCCAGACCTGCTGAGCTTTTCCAGTAACTTCTGTTTTTGTTACTGATTTACAGCATCTGCAGTTCTTTCAGTTTTTATTTTGCAATTATAACAATTCAACTTCCTGCTTCTGTTTTTAAGACACCTGCCTGACTAAACTCTGCATTGGAGGAATAAACAGGAATTTTTGTGACCAATAAGTCATAAGTTTTGTGAGAGCAGTGTGAGAGACGCTGCTTTTCATTCAGTTATATTTTATGGCATAAATTAATGAAATAAAGGAAATAAGAAAGGCAGAAATAATATAAAAAGAGAGTCTCTCAAGAACAATTGGGATTTTCATGTTATACTTACTGTGGCAGAATATAAAATGTATATAAAATGTAAATTAGCTGTTACTTAATTTAGGGCTTCAAGTTTTCTTCTGGGTCAAGTAATTATTGTTTTAATGTTTTCATTAAATACCTAGCTATGCCTTGTACAAACATAGTGTTACCTATTTATTCTTAATTGTAGATGGGTAACAGTCTTAACCATGGGTGACATTTGAGGCCATTTACAGATTATTTATTAAAATGAAAAAGTTAAAGGAAGGATGGGAAATACTGACAGTTTTTAAGTTCATTCATGTGATGTAAACAGGAATAAATCACATTCGTAATATTTTGTATTGTGTGGATGGCTGCAGTATTTTGAGGGGAGAGAGAAAAGAGAAAGTGCACCCAGCAGTTAGACACATTTTGCAAACAGGAGACTGTAAGCGTACTGTGTCAGTTATGAGGCACTGCAGAATTCTGAAGTTAGTTTGCCTTACGAAACCAGAGAGGAATTTCTCCAGTATTTTCATGAACTGGCCACAGGTTTGACTTTCGCCGATCCCTGGAGATTGCATAGCTAGACATTTGGGCTGAATATGTGAATAGCTGCACCATGTCTGGAAGGAACAGGATTAGTGAACTATTCCAGCTCTTACTTTTACAGATTCATAATGATATACTGGGAAGTATAATAGAAGTGACTTACGAAGAAGGCCAACCAGTCTTCACGTGAATTTCTCCACGGATAAATTGTTGGCAGGCCTGGAGGACCCGGAAGACCAGGAACACCAGTTTGGCCAGTCCGTCCTATTCCACCTGGATAACCCTGAAATCAGCAGCAGCTTCCATAAGTGTAGCCTCACTATGACAGCAACACAATTTACAACATCTGTCATGGCAGGGGTTGGTGGGGTGGGGTGGGGGGGGGGAGGTGTGGGCGTTCACCTTTCAGCACCGTAGCTATTAAGTATTTCAAAACCATTATATTTCATACGGAATAACAAGGCAGAGAGCTGGATGAACACAGCAGGCCAAGCAGCATCAGAGGAGCAGGAAGGCTGACGTTTCAGGCCTAGACCCTTCTTCAGAAA
>NW_025979238.1:0-6165 GCF_021869965.1 Rhincodon typus | reverse complement strand
TGCTGCTTGGCCTGCTGTGTTCATCCAGCCCTGCACCTTGTTGTCTCGGATTCTCCAGCATCTGCAGTTCCTACTATCTCCAGCTCACTGTAGAGGTTTTTTTTTCTATTCATTTTGTGGGATATGGGTGTCACTGGCTGGCCAGCATTTCTTGCCCATCCCTAGTTGCCCTTGAGAAAGTGATGGTAAGCTGCCTTCTTGAACTGCTGCAGTTCTCCTGCTGTGGGTTGACTCACAATGCTATAGGGAGGGAATTCCAGGATTTTACGCTCTGCGTTAGCTAATGTCCTGGGCTTTTCTCTCCATTAGGCTACCGATGCGTTAATATCACCCCGATGCTGTATGGGAAGGTATCACATCTCAATAATAATTGCATATTATTATGGGGAGCAAGCGTGATTGTCAAAGGTTGGCATCAAATACTGCCTGAACTCCACCAGCGGTCTCCAAAATGAAGATGTTCATGAGAAGATATGCCTGGTGTCTAGGATTGAACGCAGACACAACCACGTTGGTGGGGCAGTGCCCAAAGTGCCAACAAAGACAAAAATTACCGCCAGCAGATCCTCCATGACTGTGGGAAGGCCAGGTAAACCTTGGGTTCAGTGGTATTCAACTATGCAGGTCCTTTCATGGGTTCAATGTTCTTAGTCATTGTAGATGCCCACTCAAAGTGGTTGGACATGCATAGTGTCCATTCATCAAACACAAGAATGATGATAGAAAAACTGCATGCATCTTTTTCAACACTGAGTCCTGGCAGTGTTGGTCACTGATAGTGGACCATCGTTTACCAATAGGGAATTCGGGTACTTCTTAAAGTCAAATGGGATTCAATGTATAAGCTCCATATCCCCCTTGCCCAATTGCCTGACAGAAAGAACAGGCCAAACTTTGAAAGCTGGCTTGAAGAAACAGCCTGCAGCCTCACTCAATACCAAGCTGTCACAGTTCTTATTTGATTATTGGACCACCCTGCATGTAACTACAGGGATAGTAATGACAGAATTGCCAGTGGCTAGAAGACTCCACACCAGGTTAAGTCTGATCTTCCTGGATCTGGTGGGGAGGGTGAAACAATGCCAGGAATGCCAATGCTAGACATAAAACTCCCCCAAGCAAGAAAGACAGTTTGATGCAGTGAACAAAGTTTGCTGTAAGAATCCTCAAAATGGCTCCACAGGGGTAAGCGGCATGTCGATGCAAGGTCAGGACCAGTGATGTATAAAGTTCAGGAACGTGCCATGGTGCTGAACAAGCACATGGGCAATATGAAAACTGCAAATTCACAATCAGTGCAGGAGCAGAATGTGCCATGCCCATAGAACAGTCAAAAAGGCTGCCAGAACCCATGGGTTTGCCCTCTCCAAGGGCTGACAAGTCCTCAGAATATGAGATGGACACAACGGATGTAGCCATCCATCTCGACATCTTTACTGCCGGAAGAGGAGATTGAAATTCTACTAAGGTGCTGCTGGAGCAAGAGGCAAGCTCCCGTGTACTACATACCACCTGTACTGGATGCCAAGTTGGAGGAAAGTAATACAGTACTAAACTGCCCCAGGAGGTTCTCCAGTCTATGTCCTTGGACTCAGAGGGGGAGGGATGTAATGATTGTCATGAGGTCAATTAGCTGGACCTCGTAGAATGAGTTCCCTGACTGGGGCTGTTAATAAAGAACAAAGACAAAGAAAATTACAGCACAGAACAGGGCCTTCGGCCCTCCAAGCCTGCGCCATTCCAGATCCTCTATCTAAACCTGTTGCCTATTTTCCAAGGATCTGTATCCCTCTGCTTCCTGCCCCTTCATGTATCTGTCTAGATACATCTTAAATGACGCTATCGTGCCTGCCTCTACCACTTCCGCTGGCAACGCGTTCCAGGCATCCACCATCCTCTGCGTAAAGAATTTTCCACGCATATCTCCCTTAAACTTTTCCCCTCTCACCTTGAAATCGTGACTCCTTGTAATTGAAATTAATATTGAAATTGAAATTGAAATTAGTAATCTGGCCCAATTAGAGAACCTTGGCTGACAAAGAGGAGTATCAGAGATTCTGGCATTCTGAGAGCTGACTCTGAAAAGGCAATACTAGAGACAAGGACTATTTACGTGTAAATAAAGGGTGAATTGGTGACAGAATACTGGCCTCTGTTGAGTTATTTCAGCTCCTTAGTAATTTTACCTATTAGCAGAGCTTCGCAGTTTACTATGGACAGTTTGTACCTTATTTAAATGCAAAATTCCTATATTGATTTTTGCTTTTCTCTTACAAACACTGCATGAAACTCAAATCAAAACTGGGAAATTAACGTTCAAGGATATTTGACATCTTGGAGGGATGGAAGGAATGGATAAGGTGGTGGGGTAGCACTGTTAATAAGAGACAAAATGAGGACAGATATGGGAGATGATCTAGGTTCAGATGATGTAGAATCCTTTTGAGTAGAAGTAAAAAAAAGCAAGGAGAATAAGACATTGGTAGTGAACAGACCCCCCCAAACCCCCAAAAGAAAGGCTATAATCCAACAAATAATAGGAGCTTGTAAAAAGAATAGAGCAATGATTATGTGTGACTTTAATGTTCATTTTGGTCGTGTTAATCAAATTGGAAAAGGTAGCTCCGACAACAGATTCATAGAGTGCATTAGGGATAGTTTCCTACAGCAATATGTCATGGAGCCAAACAGGAAGCAGCTATTTTGAATCTGCTATTGGCTAACGGGACAGGTTTAATATATGACATCAAAATAAAAGATCCCCTTAGTGCACTCTTGTGGTGTAGTGGTAGAATCCTTACCGCCGGACTGGGAAGCCCAGGTTCAAATCCCACCTGCTCCAGAGGCGTGGAATAACATCTCTGAACAGGTTGAATTTAAAAAAACAGGTTAAATAAAAGATCTCCTTGGAAACAGGGCTCATAACATGATAGAATTTAATACTTAGTTTAAAAGTGAGAAACCTGGGTCAAAAACAATAGTCTTTAACTTAAATAAAGGGAGTTACAATGAAATGAGGATAGCGTTGGCCAAAATGAACTGGGCAGATAGATTAGTGGGAATGACAGAAAGGAAGCAGTGGCAAACATTTAAGGAGATAATACATGACTGTCATCAAAAATGTCTTAGTAAGGAGGAGAAATTGTAACAGATAAATCAATCATGGCTAATCAAGGAAGTTATGAGCATTAAGTTGAAGGTAAAACCATACAAGGAGGCAAAAGTCAGTGATTGCTCTAAGGACTAAGATAAATTCAGAATCCAGAAACGGAGGACTAAAAAGATAATAAAGACAGAGAAAATAAACTGAGGGCAAACTAGCAATGAGTATGAAAACTGACAATAAGACCTTCTTTAAATATATAGAAAGGAAGAAAGAGGTCATAGTGAACATAAGCCCCTTAGAAAATGAATCTGGACTGATTGCTATGGAGAACAAAGAATTGGCAGTGGAGTTAAACACATATTTTGTATCAGTCTTTACAGTGGGAGATATTTCAACTGTCCCATTATTACTAAACAATACAAGGGAGGAATTAAGTACCAATTAAGCACCATCACCATTACTAGAGAAGTAGTATTAGGCAAACTAATGGGGCAAACAGCAGAGAAATCCTCTGGCCCTGATGGCATACAACCTAGGATGCTAGAAGAGGTAGATACATTGGGTATAATTTTCTAAAAATCCTTGGTTTCTGGAGAAGTACTAGAGGATTGGCAGTTTTTCAATGTGTCAACCCTATTCAAAAAGAGAGGGAAGCAAATAGCTGGGAACTATAAGCTGATTAGCCTAACTTCTATTGTTGAAAAAATATTGGAATCAATTATTACAGAAGTATTAGCAGCACATTTGGAAAGTCAGAACCTAATCAAGCAAATCTGCATGGCTTCATTAAAGGGAAATCATGTCTGAGCAATTTATTACAGTTTTTGGAGGAAGTCTCAACTAGAGTGTTTACAGAAGAGCCAGTAGATGTGTTATATTTGGACTTCCATAAGGTGCTTAATAAGGTACCTCACAAAGGTTAAGTCATAGGATAAGAGCCTACAGTTTTGGACATAATGTATTGACACAGGTAGAGAATTAGCTAATGGGCAGAAAACAACAAGTGGGGAGAAGGGGTTCTTTTTCAGGTTGGTGACCTCTGACCAGTGAAGTTCCACAGGGATCAGTGCTGGGACCACAACTGTTTCCAATATGTATATTAATGATTTTGGAGGAAGGAGGAAAATATACTGAAGCCAAATTTACAGATGACAGAACAATAGGTGGAAGGGCAGATTGTGAGAGGGATATAAACAATTTACAGAGAGATATTGGTAGTTTAACTAAGTGGGCAAAAAAGTTGACAAATGGAGCATAATGTGAGAAAACGTGAAGTTGTTCATTTTGGAAGAGAGAATAAAACAAAATATTTAAATTCGCTAAAACTGCAGAAAATTGCAACACAAAGTGACTTGGGAATACTTGTACACAAAAGACCGAAAGCTAGCACATAGGTGCAGCAATCAATCAGGAAGGCTAATGGAAGGTTGGCTCTTATTTCAAGGGCGTTCGAGTATAAGAGTAGGGAAGTCTTACTGCAAATGTACAAGCTGCTAGTGAGAACACACTGTGAGCAGTTTTGGTCCCATTATTTAAAGAAAGATGTCATTTCATTGGAGGTAGTGCAGAGGAGGTTCACTAGGTTGATCCCTGATATGGAGGGATTATGATTGTCTTATGAGCAAGGGTTACACATACTGGGACTCTACTCACTGGAGTTTGGAAGTATGAGAGATGATCTCACAGAAACATCTGATACTTAAGGTGGTTGACAAAGTAAATGTTGAGAGGATGTTTCCCCTCATGGAGAGTCTAGGACCAAAGGGTACAGTCTCAGAATAAAGGGGCACCAATTTAAGCCTGAGATGGGGAGGAATTTCTTCTCTTACATGGTTGTGAATCTTTGGAACTCCTTGCTATGGAGAGCTGTGACAGTGTCCTTGTGTATTTTTAAGGCAGAGATAGATTCTTGATTTGTATGGGGACCAAGGATTGTGGGGAAAATGCAGGAAAGTGGATATGAAAAATGTCAGACCAGCCATGATTCTATTGAATGGCGGAATAGGATAAAGGGGCTGAATGGTCTACTCCTGTTCCTATTTCCTTTGACCTTATAGTTTTAATATTGAAACCTCAGCTCCCCTTATGATTTGAAAGATGTGAGATGGCAATTCTGTAAAGAAGCTGCAACTGGATATAAGCAACTTAAATGTGCGAGTAGGTACGTAGGGTGGCACAGTGGTTAGCACCTCTGCCTCACAGCGCCAGAGACCCAGGTTTGATTCAAGCCTTGGGTGTCTGTCTGTGTGGAGTTTGCACGTTCTCCCTGTGTCTATGTAGGTTTCTGCTGGGTGCACTGGTTTCCTCCTACAGTCCAAAAATGTGCACGTTAGGTGGATTGGCCATGCTAAATTGACCTATAGTGTCCAGGGATGTGCAGGTTAGGTGAATTAGGCGTGGTAAATGCGAAGCTATGCAGATAGGACTGAGGGAGGGAATCTGGGTGGGATGGTCTTTGGTGAATCATGTAGACCCAATGGCCTCTTTCCGCACAATAGTGATTCCATGATTTTAGACCACCCATTAGGAATAGAATGTGGTGAAATACAAAGTTATCCAGATTGGTTTGAAAAAAACATTAAAGCAGGTGACAGAGATTCGAGAAGCTTGACACCATCCAGGACAAAGCAGAGTGGTGCCACATCCATAAATGTTCACTCCATCCTCCACTGACGCTCAGTGGCAGCAATGCGTACCAGCTACAAGATCCATTGTAGAAATTTACCAAGTCTCCTTAGGCAGCACCTACCAAACCCACAATTTCTCCCATCTGGAAGGGCAAAAGCAGAAGATACATGGGATCACCACCAATTGCAAATTCTTCTCCAAGCCACACACCAACCTTACTTGGATATATGTTGCTGTTTATTCAGTGTTGCTGGAACATAATCCTGGAACTTCCTCCCTAACAGCACACTGGTTTCCCTTGCTCTGAATGGGCTGCAACAATTCAAAAAGAACTGCCTCCTCAAGGGCAGCTAGGGATGGGCAATAAATACCGGCACATCTGGTGACACCCTCAATCCATGTATGAATAATTTACTAAAAGTTGTATTTTA
>NW_025979237.1:0-6166 GCF_021869965.1 Rhincodon typus | reverse complement strand
GCTAGCAGGTGAAAGTAGGACTAGAGGGCATCGCCTCAAAATAAAGGGAAGCAGATGTAGGACTGAGGTCAGGAGGAACTTCTTCACCCAAAGGGTTGTGAATCTGTGGAATTCCCTGCCCAGTGAAGTGGTTGAAGCTACCTCGCTGAATGTTTTTAAGGCAAGGCTAGATAAATTTTTGAACAGTAAAGGAATTAACGGTTATGGTGAGTGGGCGGGTAAGTGGAGCTGAGTCTCAAAGATCAGCCATGATCTTATTAAATGGCGGGGCAGGCTCGAGGGGCCAGATGGCCTACTCCTGCTCCCAGTTCTTATGTTCTTATGTTCTATCCAATGGAAGAAAGGATGATGTGTCAACTGGAAAGACAAACTGAATGGCAGTGAAGTGATAGTAAGAAAAGTTAGAGAAACTAATGGTAAAGTCAGAACCATTCCAAAGTTTGGAAAACAGAAAACAAACAACCACAAAAAAAAGTCAAAAAACATGACAACCTACTGCCGAATTAGTCATGGCATACCATTCATCTTCATATTTGATGTCAAGAAGGTAAAGGCCCTGTGTCACAATTGGATGTAATACAACACCATCCTCACTTGGGAAGTGTGGGTCAAAATCCCTGAATTCCCCTACTAGCATCTCTATGGGTGTGACTACACCACATGGACTGCAACAGTTCAGAAAGGAAGTTCATCATCACCTCTATGGGCAATTAGGGATGAGCAATAAGTGCTGGCCTTGCCAGCAGTGGTCATATCCCAAGAACAGTTCTGATGAAGGGTCTAGGCCCAAAACATCAGCCTTCCTGCTCCTATGATGCTGCGTGGCCTGCTGTGTTCGTCCAGCTCTACACCTTGTTATCTCGGATTCTCCAGCATCTGCAGTTCCTACTATCTCTCATATCCCAAGAACATTTTGCTTTAAATACTGGGATGTTGCTCCTGGCTTAGTAGTCACACTCACACCTTTGCATAATCATAAATTGGTAATTGCATTTCCCTAAATTGTAGCAATAACTATACTTCAAAAGTACTTGATTGGCTCTAGGACGCACTTTGGGTGTCTTGATAATGACCACTTTGTATTCTCCTGTTTAATTGCAAATTAAAACAAGCTTTTAAAATTAATCATTCATTTCCATATAAACAGATGCAATAAGAGCGAATGAATTAAAGATTGCAATTCAGACTTGGATTAAAACATAACTTTAAAACTGTTAGTTTAGTTCTCATGAGTTGAAAAACCTCAATTAACATACTGCATTCTGGTTAATATACAGTTTTCATTATTCTCTGTAATACAATTTTAAATTTGTGCTCTCTCTTTTTGTTCAGATTATTGATGAATTATTATCTAAGACATCAAATACAAAAAAGACCTCCTCATCAATTGCAGATGCTGCAATGCTGGAAGCTGCAAACATTTGTATGGAACAAACGGTTTGTGCCATTTTAGATTCACATTCATACTTAATGTTGTTTCAATTTTTGATTCTTTTCCCATCTAAACCACTCTCTTCGTAATTATAAGCTTTATAGATCATAGGTAGAGGCAGGAAGAGACAGCTGTGAGGCTGTTACTATGGTCAGCAGCCAAGATTGAACAGGGTTAACAAACTACATGATCCAGATATTTATGGAGAGCATTCAGGACCTCTGAAGGTTACTTGCAAGTGTGCCGAATGTATGTTTAATTTCTAATCAAATAATGGAGCAGCCTTCAGCAGCTGAATGGGCTAGACCTGCTCCTAATTCATTTGTATGTGTGTTCATTTCTGAGGAATAACTTGATAGAATTTAGTGCTTCCAGTGCAAAATATCTTTGAACACATTCTTGTCACATTTATGAAACAATATAATTGAGAACAGAAGCATTATATGCATGTTGCCTCACTATTTCATCATGGCTCTTTGTACTGGAATGTCTACAGAGTGAATTTTTAGATTGATGTAGAATAGCAGAACTGAATCAGTTTCTTCCATTGTGCTTTCTCTGCGCTGGTAGATACAGAGGAAACTTCATTGTTTTAATACAGAAGGTGGGACACAATTTTAGCAACAAGAGTTCCCATTTGGGATTGCATTACTTGCAGTTGGAGAGCTAAGGCAAGGCTCCCCACTGGTAAAGAGGATAACACTTTTTTTTACTTCCTTTGGTGTTAAAAGCTTTTTATGTTTCATGTTTTGTTTGTTTTTAAATGGAAAACACATTGGCTCTAATTTTTTACTGTCAGATTCATTAGCCTGCAAGTTCCACTCTATTAAAATTAATCGGCATTATTTGCTGTCTAGCCAATATAGAAATAGAAACTACCACCCACTATCTTTAAAGCATTTTCTTTTCCAGGCTTTTCTGAGATTATCTTGCACTTAGGCTAGTGACTCACCCTTTGCATTTATCGTGGTTTTGTGGGAGGTGCTTGGTATGTGCTGAGAAATGGCACAAAGAGATTAATAATAGTGAACGTGAATCTTAACATTCCATTTGGCGCTACACTGAGGATTCCAATCACTCTGATTTCATAAAGAGTTGTCATTCAACTAAATAAAAATGTTTGAATGATGTGAGGTCATTTTTGATGAATGGTCTCATGTGGAAATGTTGCAGAGAAATTGGATGGCCTGACTGGTCTTTTATATCACAATGGCATTCATTCTAACATAGCTGCATGGAGGTATTATTTCTTCAACGACTTCTTTTTTATCCAGTGCAGGATATAACCCTCCTCATTGCCTTTTCGTGAATGATTTTTGCTGTATAAACACTGGCAAGGCATGCATACTGTCAGTAATGAGTCAGCAGGAATCTCTCCTCTTCTAACGGCTTGCCATAGATATGTTAGAAGGATTAGCAATCTGCTTGGCTACATTATATATTTCCCTAGTGTTTCTTTGTATATGGTAGATGTTTCATTTGGATGGCACAGTGGCTCAGTGGTTAGCACTGCTACCTCACAGTACTAGGGGCCTGAGTTTGATTCCAGCCTTGGATGACTGTCCGTGTGGAGTTTGTATAGTCTCTTCCTGTTTGCATGGGTTTCCTCTGGGTACTCCAGTTTCATCCCACAGTCCAAACATGTACAGGTTAGGTGGTTTGGCCATGGTAAATTATCAATAGCATCCAGAGATAGGTGGGTTAGCCATGGTAAATGTGGGGTTATGGGGATAGAATAGGGAGGTTGGTCTGGGTGAGATGGTCGTAAAGGGTTGGTGTGGACTCAATGGGCCGAATGGCTTGCTTCCACTTCATAGGGATTCCATAGCTGAATACATAGGTTCCTTTAAAAGAGTGGTCCACCAGCCCATCAATGCAAGTTATTACATCATTTTAAATAGTTTGTCTTTAGAGGAGATTGTTGTAATCAATCAACGAAAGACCCCTTACAATTATTGGAAATATAACCATGGGCCACTTAACCTCAAATTCATATCTTTTACATGTGGACACCACCCTCCTGACTTTCCATCATCCTTTGAACTACAAATAATTCATACAACCATGAACCACATTCTCAGCTGTGTGAAGATTACTTCACCATCAACCCAATCCACATCAATCTTTGCTAATCGTCATAATCAACTCAAGTTACATAGCCTTTTACGTACTGCAATAACTCCATGACATGAAGGCCAATATCCCATGACAAAGTCACCTTTTATTTTTACATGTATAGTACATGACACTGACCCAGCTAGCTCAGAGCTGGCTCCTAGACTGAACAGAACTCCTGACATTCCTGTTTATATCTGTCAGCCAGGGAGCCCTCATTGCACCAGGTTAACAGCCCCAGTGAGGGAAATTATATTCATTGACAACCACCTGGCTGACATCGTTCCAGTCACTGCACATATCATACATGTTCTGACACAAGCCAGTTTCCTGTTTACTAATCTTCCTACGCACTGCTTGCTGCTTCTTCTGCTAAAAACATCTAACTTTCTGAAATTCTTTTCCTTGGCATGTAAAGTGTTGCCTTGTTTTCTCTCCAAAATCACCTACAGACCGTAATCTGACATTCTCCTTCTTCACTAGTTTGGTGATCACCCTTAGAATTGGGGATATCATCTGTCTGAGTGTAAGATAATGCATTTTGATGCTTTGTGAAATGTTCTCTGCCAATGTATGTTCTTATAGCGAAATACTCAAGAGAATGGAGCAATCTGAGTAGTATAGGAGCAAATTACTGCAGATGCTGAAAACTGCATTGAAAACAAGAAATGCTGGAGATCACAGTGGGTCAGGCAGCATCCATGGAGAGAAAGCAAGCTAATGTTTCAAGTGTAGACGACTCTTTGTCAGAGCTAAAGTGTGAAGGGGACAGCATGTATGCTATGGTGGAATGGGGGGGTTGGAGTGCTGAGGGAGAAAGGATATTGATAGTTCCAATTAAGTGATCCGAATGTGAGAATGGTAGAACAATAGTGTGTCTGACTGCCGGACTGGAAAGAACAGGCAGTTGGGGGAGGGGAGAGAGTTCATGATGACAGAGAATGTAACAGGTAAAGCTAAAAGGGAAGGAATGGGTTCACAATTTGAATGTGTTGAACTCAATATTGAGCCACTCCAACCCCCCAACTGCATAAATGCTGCCCCCTCCACACTTCACTTTAGCTCTGATGAAGAGTCATTGAGATTTGAAACGTTAGCTTGCTCTTTCTCCATGGATGCTGCCTGGCCTGCTGTGATCTCCAGCATTTTTTGTTTTCAATCTGAGTAGTACACAGGTAGTCATTTTTCACAATGCAACAACATGGCATATTGTATTTGCACATTGGGCAAACCATTTCCTTGATTTTAATCCACATTATACATTTTAGAATGTTTGGGGTATACCACCAATAATCTACTAATATAGTTTCTTGCTGCATAAAGTCAATTAGATACTCCCTATAGATAACAAGGTGTAGAGCTGGATGAAATGTTTCTGATGAAGGGTCGAGGCCCGAAACGTCAGCCTTCCTGCTCCTATGATGCTGCTTGGCCTGCTGTGTTCATCCAGCTCTACACCTTGTTATCTCAGATTCTCCAGCGTCTGCAGTTCCTACTATCTTAGATACTCCCTATCCTTGGGGATTTGGATCGCTGCTGTATATGAAGGACAATTAAAATTAGCAGTTACTCATTTCCCTTTGATAAACTCCCATTACATGTCAATATGTGGCACAGGTTGGATGCAAGCATCTGGAGGAGGCCTTTAATTACAGGTCATTAAAATTCCTAAAATTTTTTGACATCTTCTTCACTTTCTATGGGCTAACTGCATTAAACCAGTTCAAGACCAATGACGATCTATAGACAGCCACTGAAATCAGAACTGTTCTGACAAATTTCAGATACAAAGGAATAATTTAGATTATATATTGCCTTTCATGATCCTAAAATATGCTAAAATTCTCCACAATCATTAAATTGCTTCTGAAGTTGTACAGTGGGCAAATGCAACATACAGCCTGTACAGGAAAGATCCAGCAGAAATAGTGAGATAAATGACCAGGTAATAGCTCAGAGCTTACTTTGCACAGTGGGGGGACATTTTTTTTCCCATTCACCTTGCCAAAGCCACCAAGTGTCAACAGTTACTCCCAGTAATTTGGTATCTGTTTGAATTTGACTCCTTCTACAGAAAATCTGTTATGCTTGCAGGATCAGTCAAATTAAAAAATCCTCACAAACATGCAGATTGCAAAGAAAGTTTTACCTAAATTACGTCGAATTTATCACACGGGAAGCAGAATAAAAATTTGAGCATTCAAATGGCAACAAGGAAATAATGAAAAAGGAACTGAAAATAACTGGTTAATCTATGATGTTAATTTTTTGAGAGATTACACGCGAACTTTACAAAGATAACTTTTCTGGGGAAGGGAGGCTGTTCAGCAATATTTGTGGTTTACTGCACCATTTAAGCATGTTCTCCTCATTGCACAGGCCCAAATTATTTTTGCTTGGAGGAATAATAAATAATTAGCCTCTAAATTAGACACAAAAGTGTCACCACTGGAGACACAGATCAAAGCAAAAGCACTCAACTGCTGAACATACAATAGATTTAATTTTATAGACATTCTCTTAAAGCAAGCACTGATCAGAGGCATCATATTGTGGACTACTGACAATGCCTAGACAACAAGGTGCAGGGCTGGATGAACACAGCAGGCCAAGCAGCAT
>NW_025979236.1:0-6166 GCF_021869965.1 Rhincodon typus | reverse complement strand
AGGAAAGCTGACATTTTGGGCCTAGACCCTTCTTCAGAAACGTCAGCTTTCCTGCTCCTCTGATGCTGCTTGGCCTGCTGTGTTCATTCAGCTCTACACCTTGTTATCTACAATCCATTCTGATCTGGTTCAATCTCAGAACAAATGTTTTGTACAGTAAGGGTATTACCAGAGTAGTGGCAAATTAAGCCTGGGTGATGCAGGGTGTCAGCAATCTGGCCATTCATCTCTGGGAACTAAGTTCAAATAACCTTGACTTCATTGTGAAGACGTCTACCCGAGAGAATTTGGACAGTCTGAGAGTTCTTCACAAAAACCTGTTCCTGAGATGGCACAACAGTAGCAATCTGACTTGGAGATTGTGGGGCCGCTGATGTGAGAAATGTTGTGTGTCAGACAGGCAGAACAGCAGATGTTCCAGTGACATTTGTGCTGAGAAATAATGTTGTGGAAAATTCATGCAAAAACTAAGTTGAATTCTTTTGTTTTTGAAAGAACATATGGAAAGTGTGAAATCTTGTCTCAGGAAGTAAACATACAAGTGGTCACAGCGAGCTGCTCTATGAGGTTATTTGGCCAGGTCATTGAGTATATTTAAGATGGAGATGGATAGGTCCTTGATTGTCAAGAGGATTAAGAGGAGAAAGCAGTAGAATGGGGTTGACAAACTTATCAGCCATGATTGAGTGTGGAGCAGACTCATTGGGCTGAGTGGTCTAATTTCTGCTCCTATGTCTTATGGTCTTCTGATGCCATCAATGTAGATTAAAAACAGCAATACAATCCCAGGTTCAGACAGCCAGTACAAATCGAGCACCTCATTCTCAGGCTGATTTTGCAAACCCATGTCATATTTGTTTTTGCCTTATGAATTATTCATTTTACTTCCAATAATCTCCAACATTTAGCATAAAGAACAAGGAATAGTTTTCAAATGACTACAACGCATGCACTGTGGAAAGATGTGATGTATTACAATGGGCACAGAGAATAATGACATCGGAAGACATATTTTGCACCACTACAGAAAGGTCCACTCTCAGCTGATCAAAACCATTCCAGGACCTATATTCAAGAGGAGAAATGAGTTAAACTACTCACTTCTGAATAGGATCTATGACCATTGGATGGGCTATGGAAGTGGTTATTTTCTGGCTTCTGTCATCTCAGTTGGGCCAACAGAAGAATAGAGACATCCTGCAAGCTAAGATGGGGAAGGTGGCTTTAACTGGTTAGCTATAATGATTCAGCTTTGTCATGAAGTTATCCTTCCAGCTAAGAGTCATAGAATCCTTACAGTGTGGAAGCAGGCCATTCGGCCAAATGAGTCCATACTGACCCTCTGAAGAGCATCCCACCCAGACCCACCCCACCCCCCACTACCCAACCCTGTAACCCTGCATTTCCCATGGCTAATCTACCTAGCCTGCACATCCCTGGACACTATGGGTAATTTAGCATGGCCAATCCACCTAACCTATACGTCTTTGGACTGTGGGAGGAAATCCACACAGGCACAGGGAAAATGTGCAAACTCCACACAGACAGTTGCTGTAGTGCTGTGAGGCAGCAGGGCTAACTACTGAGCCGCCCACAGTGGCGGGGGGCTCACTCATTTCTTTTCAGCGAAGAATCTGCCCTGTTACTTGCATAAGTCCATCATCTTATTTTCCCCTCCAGTGCCACCCTTTCCATATAAGCCCTCGGGTCAGAAACAGCACTGGGGCTATCGTTTTCTGTCTCTGCTTCCAATCATCATGCTTCACTGAGGTAGCTCGCTGGAAATCATGTCCTGCTACTGCCAGAATCTTCACAACAGTTTTGAAAATATGTCAAATTCCCCACTTTTTAGACACAGGCTGACTAGAAAGCATGGACCAGGTTTCTGGACTGAACAAAAATTATTACTATTACAAGCTATTAGACTCTAGTTACAGATAAACAATTACAAACTATCAGCATTTAAACACCAGTAATCCAAACGCTAATCCCAAAAATTCCATTTGCGCGCGCGCACACACACACACACACACACACACAGGAAAAGAAATGCTTCTTATGGACAGAGGGAAAGACTGGGACGGCAGATGAGTGGTTCCTGTTCACAGGGTTACTGAGTTTTTTGTGCTGTTCAGAACGCTCCTTCTCGGTCTTCCTAAAGTGGAGGGTTCAGTGATTTTCACAAGGCACAGGGTGGCTGGCTCACTTATAAAAAGGTCTCTGAATTTATTAATAGTCCCAGTTTACAGCAGTAGGGAAAATAAACTGGCTTTCTTCGGGTTTGAAGTGGCTTTTACTGCAGAGAACAGAGAGAGCTCGTGAGCTGGAGGAAGGCTGATAACGTTTCCACATTTACTGATAATAGCCACAAGCTGTTCAGATATCAGAGAACCAATCACATTGTTGATGGAATGCAGAAGGCCTCTGTCATCAATAAATAGTCACCAGGCCACAGGTCAAACAGCTACATGTTTCAAAGCTCTATCTGTCCTTGGCTCCAAGGCAAGTCATTTATATAAATGACAAAAAGCAGTGGACACCGCTCCAAACCTTGCAGCGCCCTGCTAGTTATAGACCTCCAATTTGGAAAACAACCCTCCACCATCACCCTCTGACTCCTACCCTCAGCCAACTCCCTCGATACCACACGATCTTGGTAACCAGTTTACCGTGCGGAACCTTGTCGAATGCCTTGCTGAAGTCCATACAGACAATATTCACCACTCTGCCTTCATTAGTCTTCTTTGTTTCTTCTTCAAAAACTCAAACAAGTTAGTGAGACAGATTTCCCACGCACAAAGCCATCTTGGCTACCCCTAATCAGTCCTTGCCTTTCCAATACATGTAAATCCTGTCCTTCAGAATGCCCTCCAACAACTTACCCACCACTGACGTCAGGCTCAATGGTCTATAGTTCCATGGCTTTTCCTTACAGCCTTTCTTAAAAAATGGCACCACATTAGCCAACCTCCAGTCTTCCAGCACCACACCAGTGGCTATTAATGATACAAATATCTCAGCCAAGGGCCCAGCAAACACTCCCCGAGCTTCCCACAAAGTTTTTAACAGTACACTTGATCAGGTCCAGGGAATTTATCCACCTTTATGTGTTTTAAGATGTCCAGCACCACCTCCTCCTCAGTAATATGGACACTTTTCAAGATATCACTACTTATTTCACCAAGTTCTTGAGCTTCCATAACCTTCACCACAGTAAATACTGACACAAAAATGGTTTCTCACCCATCTCGTGTGATTCCACACATAGATGGCCTTGTGGATCTTTGCTTAAGATCAAAGGAGAAATGCTCCCAAACATGAAACATTTCACCTATCTGGGAAGCTACCTCTCATTTATGGGATGTGTATGAATTGTCGAAGTGTTTTTTTTTTCCCCCCAGGCTAGGGGATTCCAAGACTAGAGTGCATAGGTTTAATGTGGTCAGAAACTCATTTCAGGGTCAATCGAGAAGCCAAAGTAGTTCCCTCACTGATATGTCTCCAAATTCCTAAGTAGCTGGGAGCAATCATAACAGAATGATTTAATCAAGGGTTGCAAATACACTCTTAACCTTAACATTAATACAAGTACATGTAGCTTAGCACTGATGTTAATCACGTGTTGTGTGAATCACGTCAAACTGAATTTTAAAGCAAGTGTCACTCTGATTTTGGGTTTGGTTCCGACTGCGATATTTAAATTGCATTGGCATTAAACTGGATCTCTGTCAGGAGAGATCTGGCTCAGGTATTGTCAAAATAATCCTAAGGTCTCGAATGTTAAAACACAACAGCTAAGATGCACTGACTTGTAAAAAGGGCCTTTTAATCTACTGAGGTTAACTGGTTGTTTTTAAATGACTCTGCTGAGATATTTTGTGGGACAGAAGGTGATCCTATGTTGGGAATACATCTGCTGATTTGGATGAACCTCAGACAACAGATCAAGGCAGACTGAATGATGATATTCAGCTATCAGTAGAAAAATAATCCGCTGATTACAATATAGAATAATGGGACCAGCAGCAACATGTTGTTTTCAGTATTCATGTGCAGATTTGTGATAAATACTACAGTTACATATTAATAAGCCTGCAATTGCATTTTTATTCATTGGATCGAACACATTACCAAAACTGGAACTTCAGTGCTCATTAATATTACATTTTGTCACACATTTAATGGAGCTGAAGATTTTTAAATGTTCTTTTAATATTACAAAGCTGATAGCATTCTGGTCATGTCTGTAATACCGAGCTGTACACCCCAATGCTGATTTTTACCAAGCCTTAAGTCAGCCTTAGACTAGTAGTGGAAAGATCCAATGTTGCATCTGTCCCAACCAACTTATTTCTTGCATTTTCAAGAATAAACGCCACAACTAACAGGAATATACCAAATAAAATCAGCCATAGAAACCTAGACCCTGGAAATAAAATCTGTGGGTGAGAAAAAGCCTCACTGCAAAAAGTATATATCTACGTGCTGGTGTTATAGATAGATATTTGTAACCAACCTGTTTAGACACAGAATCATATAATTCCTACAGTAATGTAGAGAGGCCATTCTGCCCATCGATTCTGCACCAAACCTCTGAACAGCATCCCACCCAGACCCAGGACCCCACACCACTCTTCCGAGAGGAGGTGTGGATTTGAAGGGCCGAATGGCCTGCTTGCACACTGTAGGGATTCTAAGAAGACGACAAATAAGGGCATAAAATAACGTTTTTTTTTCCCCATAAAGTAGTCTTTCACAGCAGCTGAAGTTCTGTCAAGTTTGTTGCTTGAACTAGACATCCCTTCATGGGTTAACAACCAAACCATCACAGCAGAACCTACACACTGATTAATAAAGATGCAAAGCAGTGACACTTGCAAGTGAGACAAATGGAGTGTAATTTTAAAGAGGGAAAATTCTCACTGTGACCCAGATAATAGCTGGGTGCCTTGAAGTCTGTGACAGTGCCATTTCCGGCAATTCAATTTCACCGTTCAATGATCACTGCTTTCAGATCACATTTTTTGTTAAAAAACACATTCACAACACACATGGTATCTGGACGACAGAGTTTCTCCACTTGTTTGTGCCCAACCTTGCGGCAACAGTAAATGTCACAGTGTACAAGGGACCACTGGAACCAATAGAGAAATCCAGGTAAGAGGTGCATAGCTATGGAAATCCAATAGCATCCCACTGTAGTAAGTCTCCAGGTTTATCCCTGGATAAAGCTGTGGGCATAGCCCAGTCTCTCTGGCCCAGCAGCAACCAGCATCAACACAATTTAGAACATGGGTTAAAGTGATCCGCGGCTGAGTCGGCTACTGTGTGACTCAGAACAGCACCAGCAGCACTGAATTTGATTTCTATTGAAGGTCTTTTTTTGACTTGGACTTTGTGTCTGCCTCAACACCCTGACCTACAGGCATACCATAGCAATAGCTCAGAGTTCAGTGACCCTGAAATAATCAAGGATCCCAACTGGAGAAGTCAAAAGTGATCCTACAGTAATCTTTTGATCTGCCTTTTCTTGGGGTCAAAAACTTGAGAACATTGAGCATTTTATAATGCTCATCACTATTCTCCAGGCAGTGTGTGCAAATAGATACAGCAGTAGATGCGGATTCCCATCCTGCGTCTTCTCCGAAAGCCTTCAGTAGTCCCCAGTTCACCATAACTCTCAACTCCTACGCTGTATTTGCCAGTAAAACACCTTGCGCAATCACATCTCTTTTACAGACACATTCATGGTCAATTACCCATAATTGGCCACACCTGTATTTATATAAGAACCACCTAAAAACTGTCACTAAAATGCCTTATTTATTCAAATTGACTTCTTCACACAACATCTAAACACAAGCTCACTCCATTTCTTGATTAACCAGGTGTTCACATTCTCAACTTTGCAACTAAATTTCTGAAGTTTAAAAAAACCAGGTTTTATCCACAGTCAGAGATAGTAGGAACTGCAGATGCTGGAGAATCTGAGATAACAAGGTGTAGAGCTGGATGAACACAGCAGGCCAAGCAGCATCGGAGGAGCAGGAAGGCTGACGTTTCGGGCCTAGACCCTTCTTCAGAAATTTCTGAATAAGGGCCTAGGCCCGACATGTCAAACTTCCTGCTCCTCCGATGCTGCTTGGCCTGCTGTGTTCATCCAGCT
>NW_025979235.1:0-6166 GCF_021869965.1 Rhincodon typus | reverse complement strand
ACACAGGGAGAATGGGCAAACTCAACACAGACAGTCTGCTGAGGGTGTAAATGACAGGAAATATGTGGTGTCATGCTGGCTCAGTGGTTAGCACTGCTGCCTCACAACACCAGGGACCTAGGTTCGATTCCACCCTCAGCAGACTGTCTGTGTTGAGTTTGCCCATTCTCCCTGTGTCTTTGTGGGTTTCCTCAAAGTGCTCCGGTTTCCTCCCACAGTCCAAAGATGTGTAGGTTAGGTGGATTTGCCATTCTAAATTGCCCGTAGTGTTCAGGGATGTGCAGGCTAGTTGGATCAGCCATGGGAAATCTGGGGTTACAGGGATAGGGTGGTTCCGTGTGGGAAGCTTGATGGAGGGTCAGTGTAGACTCAATGGGCCAAATAGCTTGCTTTGCACTGCGGAGCTTCTATGAAGCTAAACTAACAAGTAATCTAAAAGAAGATTGCAAGATTTTTTTTAGATATGTAAAAGATAAGAGAGAGGCAAGAGCGGACATTGGACAGCTAGCAAATGAGGCTGGAGATATAGTGATGGGGAACAAAGAAATGGCGGAGAAACTGAATAGGTACTTTACATCAGTTTCCACAGGGGAAGACATCAGCAGCATATCAGAACTTCAAGAGAGTGTCGGGGCAGGGCTGAGTGTAGTGACCATCACTAAGGAGAATGGGGAAGCTGAAGGGTCTGAATGTGGATAGATCACCCAGACCAGATGGATTGCACCTCAGAGTTCTCAAGGAGATGGCCGGGGAGATTGTGGAGGCATTAGTGGTGATTTTTCAGTAAATACTGGAGTCAGGGAGGGTCCCAGAGGACTAGAAAATTGCTAATGTAATCCCCTGTTTAAGAAGGCAGGGAGACAGAGACAGGAAACTGCAAACTGGTTAGTCTGACCTTGGTCGTTGATAAGATTTGTTCGGAATGGGGTTGTGGAGTACTTAGAAGTGCATGGTAAAATAAGGCTGAAGCAACATGGCCTCATAAAGGGGAGGTCATGCCTGACAAATCTGTTGGAAGCCTTTTGAGCAGGTAATGAGCAAGTTAGACAAAGGAGAGCCAGTGGACGTGATCTATTTGGATTTCCAGAAGGACTTTATAAGGTGCCTCACAGGAGGCTGCGAAACAAGATAAGAGCCCATGGTGTTACTGGCAATGTACTGGCCTGGATAGAGGATTGGCTCACTGGTAGAAGGCAGAGTGGGGATGAAAGAATCTTTTTCAGGATGGCAGCCAGTGACAAGTGGAATTCTGCAGGGTCAGTGTTGGGACCACAACTATTCACCTTATACATTAACGATCTGGATGAAGGAACTGAAGGCATTATTGCTAAGTTTGCAGAGGACACAAAGATAGGTAGAGAGGCACATAGTGTTGAGGAAGTGGGCAGGTTGCAGAAGGCCTGGGACAGGCTAGGAGAATGAGCAAAGAAGTGTCATATGGAATACAATGTGGTAAAGTGTGAGGTTATGCACTTTGGGTAGAAGAATAGAGGCGTAGCCTATTTTCAAATGGGGAATGGCTCAGGCAGTCTGAAGTACAATGCGTCCTAGACGTCCAAGTTCAGGATTCTCTTAAGGTTCATATGCAGGTTCAGTTGGCAGTTAGGAAGGCAAATACAATGTTAGCATTCATTTTGAGAGGGCTAGAATACAGGAGCAGAGATGTACTACTGAGGCTGTATAAGGCTTTCGTCAGACCGTATTTTGAATATTGTGACCCATTCTGGGTCCCATATCTAAGATGCTGGTGTTGGAGGAGGTCCAGAAGAGGTTTACAAGAATGATCCCAGGGATGAAGGGCTTTTCACATGAAGAGTGATTGAGGGCTCTGGGTCTGTACTCGATGGAGTTTCGAAGGAAAAGGGGGTATCTGATTGAAACTTACGGAATACTGATAGGCCTAGGCAGAGTGATTGCAGAGAAGATGTTCCCATTAGTAGGAAAAATGCAGACTGAGCGCACAACCTTAGGGTGAAGGGACAACCCTTTAGAACTGAGATGAGGAGGAATTTCTTCAGCCAGAGGGTGGAGAATCTGTGGAACTCATTGCCACAGAGGGCTGTGGAGGCCAAGTCATTGAGTGTATTTGAAACAGAGAGAGAGATAGGTTCTTGATTAGTATGGTTACAGGGAGAAGGCAGGAGAATGACGTTGAGAAATGTATCAGCTATGATCGAATGTTGAAGCAGACTCAATGGGCTGAATGGTCTAATGTACTCCTACGTGTTATGGAATCCATTATGATTTTGAGGACTGGTGTTATTGTTTGGAGGAATCCCTGGTTATGTTCTCTTCCCATAATGGAGTTGTCAGGGATCAGTGGCTTCAGTTATGTGGATCGATTGCAGACGTTCAGAGTGTTCTCTGGGAAGAGAAGGTCAAGGGAAGGTTTCTTAGAAGTGTCAAAAATCATGCTGGGTTTGATCTAGATTGGCAGAAAATGGTCTCATTGGAGAAAAGAAACAAGAACCAGAGAATACTGATTTAAGGTTATTGGCAAACCAGGCATTAGCAATATCATAATGAATGTTAATCTGTAGTCAGTGGATGGAGCCTGGTATGCACTGCATGAATGTGCTGATCCAGTTGTAGCTTTCAAAAGGGAATTGGATAACTTAAAGAGAGAGAAAAATAATTACAGAAGTGTAAACCCTGTTTGACCTTGCTTTCTCCTTTGGCATTACCCCCTCCAACACTCAGCCCTGTTCCTTTACCCTGTATCTCACACTCCTCACTCTCCAACACCTCCCTCCCCTCACAATCTCCACTCTACTCATTACGTAGCCCAGAATCGCCACTCTCTCCTTCAGCACTCCATCACTCTCACCCCTCCTCCCTCTCCCCTCACTCCTCTCTTTCCACTTCTCAAAACACTGGTGCCCTTATTGATCCCTGAAACAGATCCAACATGTATGGAAGAATGTGGGATGTTCCGATGAAGGGTAATTGGACTCAAAACATTAACTCTGTTTCTGTCCCCACAGATGCTGCCAGACCTGCTGAGTTTCTCCAGCATTGTTTTTTGTTTCAGATCTCCAGCATCCCCAGTTTTTGTTTTAGTTTTGTAAAAGAACAAGGGACCAAGATCGAGAAGGTGCCCCTCAGTCTGGAGATTTAACCCATTGAGGCATCTGACTAATTGACATTTTGGGGAGCCTGAGTAATTTTCAGTGACCAGCCTGCTGAAGTACTCTGGGCTGAATGTGGATTCTGTTCTGGTTGACACCCTGCATGTCTTGGCACTCCTTACATGTAGGAGAGGGAATGGAACACAGTAATAGATTCCAGCCTGCTGCCGGACGTATGTTTGATTAACTTCACTGGCAATAGTGTTGTATCACTAACCTGCCCTAGAAACAGGAGGAAGAGAAACTCCCTGGTTTATCCTGAAGATGTCTTTTTTTCTCCCACACACTCTCTCATAATCCTCAGTCTGGCACCTGACCAACAACTGCCTTCTCAGCCAGTCTGCTCTCAGCTAGATTCTGTGGTTTAAATCTGATCCACAACAACGCTGACATTTATCCTGCTCCACATCCTTCCTTAAACCTACGTTGTGTGGCATGGTTTGAGCTGTTTCAAAGCACATAACTGATAGGGCCAGAGATAGTAGGAACTGCAGATGCTGGAGAATCTGAGATAACAAGGTGTAGAGCTGGATGAACACAGCAGGCCAAGCGGCATCAGAGGAGCAGGAAGGCTCCGAAGAAGGGTCTAGGCCCGAAACGTCAGCCTTCCTGCTCCTCTGATGCCGCTTGGCCTGCTGTGTTCATTCAGCTCTACACCTTCTTATAACTGATAGGGCCGTTTGTGCACACTCACATGCGCGCACACACACACACACTCTCACCATTCACACTCACACACACACACACATACACATGCTCTCATCGTTCACACACACACACACACACACACACACACACACACACACATGCTCTCATCGTTCACACGCACACACACACACTCACATTCACACCCACACACTCACACACTCACGCACATTCACTGTTCACACACACACACATACTCTCACTGTTCACTCACACACACCATACATTCTCACACGCACACACACACGAACATACACACACGCACACACACACTCTCTCTCTCACTCACAGACACAAACACACACACACACTCACTCTCACATGCACACACACATGCACACGCACACACAAAGAGACACACACACACTCACTCTCTCACACGCACACACACCCACGCACACATGCGCATACACTCACAGAGACACACACACACTCACTCTCTCACACGCACACACACACATACACATGCACACTCACACACAGTTGTACTCAATTTGCTTTGGACTGGCTAACAGGCCAGGAGAGTGATATATGAAGCTTTGGCATCACACCACTCCCCCAGGACCCACCCTGCACTTTAAAAGAGCCTTCACATGATTATTTCCAGTTTGGGTTATGGAGACCTTCAATGAATACAATTCCCTGTAGAAATACATAGCAGCTTAGCAGCCAGTCTAGGCATTGTTAGCCAGAAAGCAAATGGATTGTAAAAGCAAAGGACTGCACACAATTCACAAGGGCCAGAACTCTGTGAATGTCTGACAGGGTGGAGGAAGAGCATTGGTTGAAGTTGTGAATCCTGTGCAGAACGAAAAACAGAAGAGGTCCTTTGCAGGTCTGGGAGAGGGAGGCTCTGAGCTGGGCTCGGGTTGATTGTCGTGCCAGAAGATGCTGGCACATTGCTGAGAGTGTGTACTGGAGGATCTGTAGAGAAAACCGTTTTTGGAGGCTCTGGATGCTCTGGAGGTAGAGGTTGTCATGGCTAGGGATGGCCTGAATGTAGATTGGAGTCCATTAGGGATGATCCAGTTCTGTAGGCAGGTACTGAGAAAGGAGATGTGGCTGCAGTATGGGTTTGCTTCAGTATGTGGTCAAAGAATTTCAGGGCTGAAGAGATTACCAGAGGGTTGCAGTGGGAGAGAGATCCACTGAGGTCTTTCTGGAGGGAGGAGGACAACTTCAAGGTGGTCATCCCTAGAAGAGGCTCGCAGTGGGGTTATAACCTACTCAGAGATAGTAAGAACTGTAGATGCTGGAGTCAGAGACAACATGGTGTGGAGAATTTCTGAAGAAGGCTCCCAACCCAAAACGTCAACTTTCCTGCTCCTCTGATGCTGCCTGGCCTGCTGTGTTCCTCCAGCTCCACACTGTGTTATCTCTGACTCCAGCATCGGCAGTTCTTGTTTTCTCCTTCAATGTATGTTCTTTTATTCGCATTCACCAACAATACTTTACATTTATATAGCAACTTCAATGAAAGAAAACGTCCCAAGACTCTTCTTTAGGAGAGTACTGAGATAGCTGCCCTGGTTGGGATTGGAGAGCCTTTCTGATGAGATATTAAGTTGAAGCTGTTGCCTTTTCTGATTGTGGTCTGATTCCATATCTCAGGATGGTGCCTGAGCTAGAGAGTTTCAGTTAGGAAGAGAGATTGGACAGACTGGGATTGTTTTCTATAGAGCAGAGGAGACTGAAGGGGGACATGAGGAGATGTGTCAAATGATGAGGGCCATAGACGGGGTAAACAGGAAGAAATATTTCCCCTTGATGGAGAGATCAGTGATGGGGGTGGTGGGCATAGATTTAGAAGAATGTTAAAAGGGGCTGTGAGGAAAATTTATTTTCATTCAGACGTGGTGGGAATCTGGAAATCTGCCTGTAATGGTGGTAGAGGCAGAAATCCTCATAACATTGAAGAAGTATTTAGATCTTTTTCCCGGAGTTGAAACGTCTATGACTAGAGGGCATGCTTTTAAGATGAGAGGGGGAAAGTTCGAAGGAGATTTGAGGGGCAAGTTTTTTACACAGAGCGCGGTAGGATCCTGGAATGCACTGCCAGGGGTGGTGGTGGAGGCAGATACAATAGGGGCGTTTAAGAGACTTTTAGATAAGCACATGAATATACAAGGAATGGAGGGATATGGACCAATGGCAGGCAGTAGGGATTAGTTTGATGAGGCATCGTGTTCAGCACAACATCGTGGACCGAATGGCCCGTTCCTGTGCTGTACTGTTCTATGTTCGAGATGTACATTTATGATGCCAAGGCTGGGACCATGTGCTGGGAGATGGGATTAGAATAGTTATAACAAGGTGTAGAGCTGGATGAACAC
>NW_025979234.1:3343-6166 GCF_021869965.1 Rhincodon typus | reverse complement strand
CATCGAGGGCCGAAGGGCCTGTACTGCGCTGTAATGTTCTATGTTCTATGTTCTATGTGTCTCAGAGATGAGAAAGCTTGCTTGAGCCTCAGAAGCTGCTGGGGCAAGCTGTTTGATCCAAAAGGCAGGTCACGCACATCAGGAGGGGGTGGATCATACACTACCGCACTTTGGTCAGGGTCTGAACACCGCTGAATCTTAGTTCGATCTGCTGATGCAACCCCTAGTTGATCAGCCCTCATGGGTCAAGCTGCAATGAGGTTTCAGGGTTCTATCCTGTGCTGCTCCCCTCGGCTACACTGCCTTCACTCTTATTGAACAACGTGCAGGTCTTCACGTTAGCCTGGAGGAGCTCCTGCCTGTAGGAGGTAATGGCCTAGGGGTATTATTACCTGGCCTATTGATCTAGAGACCCAGGTTCAAATCCCACCGTGGCAGATTAAGAGTTTAACTATGACCATTGTGAATTGCTGGGGGAATCCCATCTTTAGGTAAGAATATCTTTATCTGCTCTGGCCTAAATGTGATTGACTTTCAACTGCACTATGGCAATAAATGTTAGGCCGAGCCAGTGTCACCCATGTCACTGCCGATGTCAGTGTTACATTGTCTCATATGTCAACATGTCATTAACATACACAATCCCATTTGACTGAGATTACAAGGTGTACAGCTGGATGAACACAGCAGGCCGAGGAGCAGGAAGGCTGCCGTTTCGGGTCTGGACCCTTCTTCAGAAATTGGGGAGGAGAAGTGGATTCTGAAATAAATAGAGAGAGAGGAGAAGATAGGTGGAGAGGAGACGGACAGGTCAAGGAGGCGGGGGTGGAGCCAGTAAAGGTGAGTGTAAGTGGGGAGGTAGGATGGGGGTAGGTCAGTCAAGGGAGGACGGACAGGTCAAGGGGGCGGGATGAGGCTGGTAGGTAGGAGATGGGGTTGGGGCTTGAGGTGGGAGGAGGGGATAGATGGGAGGAAGGACAGGTTAGGGAGGCGGGGACGAGCTGGGCTGGTTTTGGGATGCGGTAGGGGAGGGGAGGTTTTGAAGCTTGTGAAGTCCACATTGATACCATTGGGCTGCAGGGTTCCCAAGTGGAATATGAGGTGCTGTTCCTGCAGCCTTCGGGTAGCATCGTTGTGGCACTGGAGGAGGCCCAGGATGGACATGTTGTCCAGAGAGTGGGAGGGGGAGTTGAAGTGGTTTGCGACTGGAAGGTGCAGTCATTTGTCACAAACTGAGCATAGGTGTTCCACAAAGCGGTCTCCAAGCCTCCACTTGGTTTCCCCGATGTAGAGGAGGCCACATCGGGAACAGCGGATACAGACTGACTATGTGATTGACGGAAACCCCACCCCGAATGTGAACATCTCTCTTTGAATATAATCATAAAGGTTGGAGGAGGTATCACATGACCTCCAACGTCCAACCTCCAAGGTTGCAGGAACAGCACCTCATATTCCGCTTGGGAACCCTGCAGCCCAATGGTATCAATGTGGACTTCACAAGCTTCAAAACCTCCCCTCCCCCGACCTCATCCCAAAACCAGCCCAGCTTGTCCCCGCCTTCCTAACCTGTCCTTCCCCCCATCTATCCCCTCCTCCCACCTCAAGCCCCACCCCCATCTCCTACCTACTAACCTCATCCCGCCCCCTTGACCTGTCCGTCTTCCCTTGACTGACCTACCCCCATCCTACCTCCCCGCCTACACTTACCTTTACTGGCTCTACCCCCGCCTCCTTGACCTGTCCGTCTCCTCTCCACCTATCTTCTCCTCTCTCTCTATTTATTTCAGAATCCCCTTCTCCTCCCCAATTTCTGAAGAAGGGTCCAGACCCGAAACGTCAGCTTTCCTGCTCCTCGGCCTGCTGTGTTCATCCAGCACATTGGCACAATGGCCAACCTACAACACCTACCCTCCGCTATTCCATGAGCAGTTGGAAAACCAATCTGATTGGATGATTAGGCTACATCAACCAGAAAAGATTCACCAAGACATTGCCGGGAATGCAAGGTTTGAGTAATGGGGGTAGGCTGGCACTTTCTTTGCTTGAGTGTGGGAGGTTGAGAGGTGACCTTATAGAGGCCTATAAAATCATGAGGGGTACAGATACAGTGAATGGCAGATGTCTTTTCCCTAGGGTGGGGGATTCCAAGATTAGGGGGGTATATTTTTAAGATGAGAGGAGAAAGATTTAAAAAAGACATAAAGGGAATTTTTTTTTAACACAGAGTCGTTCATGTGTGGAATGAATTTCCAGAGGAAGTGACTGATGCGGGTACAGTTACAACGTTTGAAAATAGAAAAGGTTTAGAGGGATAACAAGGTGTGGAGCTGGATGAACACAGCAGGCCAGGCAGCATCAGAGGAGCAGGAAAGCTGACGTTTTGGGTCTGGACCCTTCTTCAGAAATGGGGGAGGGAAAGGGGGCTCTGAAATAAATAGACAGAGGGGGAGGTGATGATGGAAGGTGGATAGAGGAGCAGATAGATGGAGAGAAGACGGACAGGTCAAGGAGGCGGGGATGAAGCTAGTACAGGTGAGTGTAGGTAGGGAGTTGGGATGGGGGTTGGTCAGTGAGGAGGGAGGAGCGAGTAAGTCGGAGGGAAGATGGACAGATCAAGGAGGAGGGGATGAGGCGAGTAGGTAGGAAGTGGGGTTGGGGGTTGGTCAGTGAGATGGGAGGAGCGGATATATGGGAGAAAAGACAGACAGGTCACGGAGGCGGGGACGAGAGGGGCTGGTCTTGGGATGAGGTCAGGGTGGGGAGATTTTGAAGCTCGTAAAGTCCACTTTACAAGCTTCAAAATCTCCCCACCCCCAACCT
>NW_025979234.1:0-3243 GCF_021869965.1 Rhincodon typus | reverse complement strand
ATTTATTTCAGAGCCCCTTCCCCTCCCCCATTTCTGAAGAAGGGTCCAGACCCGAAACATCAGCTTTCCTGCTCCTCTGATGCTGCTTGGCCTGCTGTGTTCATCCAGCTCTACACCTTGTTATCTCAGACTCCGATTCCTACTATCTCCAAGGTTAAGAGGGATATTTGCCAAGTGCAGGCAGGGGGGACCAGTTTAGGTTGGGAATATGGTCAGCATGGACTGGTTGGACTCAAGTGCAGGTTTCTGTGCTGTATAACTCCATGAGTCTATAACCAGCCTTTGTCTCCTTTGCACATCCAGTGTAATGAGTGACAGAACTTCACAAGAGTAGCTATGTCTCAGTGAGTAGTGCGTTTGAGTTCAAGTGCCGCTCCATGGTTTGAATACAGAGACAAAGCTGGCACTCCAGTGCAGTGCCGCGGATGTGCTGCTTTGTCCAGAGTCAGAGGAGACGTTAAATCAAGACCAGACCTTTCCTCCCTCAGTTTTGGCCAATACTTATCCCTCAACCAACATCAAATTCGAGTCTTTATTGCACTGCAATTTGCCAGATCTAGCTGTGTGGAAATTTCCTGCCACACTTCTGTCCCATGTGCAAGACTTAATGGCCTCTCTCCCCAGACTGAGGACAACTGCAATAGAGGTCACATGATGATGGCAAACCACGAGTGTCCACCCCCATCTCCTACCTACTAACCTCATCCCGCCCCCTTGACCTGTCCGTCCTCCCTGGACTGACCTATCCCCTCCCTAACTCCCCACCTACACTCACCTTTACTGGCTCCATCCCCACCTCTACGACCTGTCTGTTTCCTCTCCACCTATCCTCTCCTCTATCCATATTCTATCCGCCTCCCCCTCTCTCCCTCTTTATTTCAGAACCCCCTTCCCCTCCCCCATTTCTGATGAAGGGTCTAGGCCTGAAACGTCAACCTTTCTGCTCCTATGATGCTGCTTGGCCTGCTGTGTTCATCTAGATCTGCACCTTGTTGTCTCGGATTCTCCAGCATCTGCAGTTCCTACTATCTCTCACCAAAAGCTGGGTTTGGTTTCTCTGGAGCAGAGGAGGTTGATGGGTAATCTGACTGACGTATACAAAGTGATGAGAGGCTTAGACAGGGTGGATCATGAGAATATTTTCCCCTTGGCAGATGTGTCTAAGCTTAAGGTGAGGAGTAAGTAGCTTCGAGAGGATCTGAGAAAACTATTTACTTCATTTCTGGGTGGCTCAGTGGTTAGCACGACTGCCTCACTGCGCAAGAGACTTGTGTTCGATTCCACCCTCAGGCGACTGTCTGTGTAGAGTTTGCACATTCTCCCTGCCTATGCATAGGTTTTCTCTGGTTTCCTCTCACAATCCAAAGATGTGGGGGTTAGGTGGATTAGATGTGCTAAATTGAACATAATGCGCAGGCGAGGTAGGTTAGTCATGGGAAATGCAGTGTTATAGGATGGGGGAAGGTGGGTCTGGGCGGGAATTCTTTGGAGGGTCCCTGTGGACTCGATGGGCTGAACAGCCTGCTTCCACACTCTAGGATTCTACTGAGAGGGTGGTAGAAATAGGGAATGTGGTGGAGACAGGTGCTCTTGCAACTTTTAAGAAGCATCTGGATGACCACTTAAGACGCCAGGGCTTAGTAATCTATGGATCAAAGGCAGATCAATGGGATTGGTGTAGTTTGGTGTTTGTTGGGTCAGTATGGACAGGGTGGGCCGAACTGCCTGTTTGTATGCTGAATGACTGCGGCTCTACGACTTTCCGACATTACAACAACGGCTGCACCTTCAAAAGGTACAAGTTCAAGGGAAAACACTCGGCTGCAAAGTGGCTGGAGGCATTTGGTAGTGCAAGGTGCTATGTAAATGTAACTTTCGAATGAAAAAGAACAACCAGTTTTTGTTTTTAAACGACTCCACGACTTTTCTCTGCGGTGTCCTGGGTGTCAGTCTTTAATTCCTGGAGGATGACGCTGGAGGCAACTTGACCAGTCCTTTCCATTAGCACCTTCCTCCCTCACAGACCAGGGTTCTGTTCCCAATCAGCATTGCATGGATAGGGGCACGCTCTTAATATATTTTATATCAAATCCACAAGGTACCAGTGCTAAGGCCATTAAAGGAAGCAATTCTACTGTGGGACTGTGTTCCCCGACCACTCCGAATACACAAGAATGCTGGCTCGTACAGAATCCCTCACAAATTCTGTGCTCACTGTAAACAAATCTCCCTGACTGTTTACGCTGAGTGTAAGCTGCCACATCTCAGCACCAAGGATTTAATATATTCTTGTATATGCTACAGCATAAATTTCACACCAATTGAGTTAAACCAAGGCAGGAGCAGCTCCAATATTTATTGGAGTTCAGAAGAGACGAGAGGTGATCGCATTGAAAGATATAAGATCTTATGGGGACTGGAGAGTATAGGGGACTGGGACATGTGTGGGAGACTAAAATGAAGAAAGATATTGTACAGATGAGGGATCAAAACATTTTTTGTCTCTCAAATCACACAGCCCTTATAGTGTGGAAGCAGGCCATTTGGTCCATTGAGTCCACACTGACCCTCCGAAAAGCATTCGACCCAGATCCACCCCATCCATGTAACCCTGCATTTCCCCATGGCTAATCTACCTAGCCTGCACATCCCTGCACACTATGTGGGCAAATTAGCATGGCCAATCCACCCTAACCTGCACATCTTTGGACTGTGGGAGGAAACCCAGAGCACACCAACACAGAGAATGTGCAAACTCCACACAGACAATCCGAGGTTGGGATTGAACCCAGGACCCTGATGACAACCACTGAGCCACCAATCACATTAGCATCTGGAAGTCTCTTCCCGACAATGGAGTAGAGACTGGATCTTTGATAGACTTTTAATAAACAAAGACTTAAGGGTAATGGCAGGATCAAAGGGCATTGAGACCACAATCAGATCAGCTCTGACTTTATTGAATAGCAGTGCAGCCGTAAGTGGGGTGCTCCTGCTTCTTAGTACTAGGCCCTGTGTTTCTAAATATGTTTCTAAATAATACAGTGACTACAAAAGCAGGCCAGCCTGCAGTGAGTAACTCCCCTCCTGACCCCCCCAAAGCCTGTCCATCATCTACAAGGCACAAGTCAGGAGTGCGATGGAATACTCCCCACTTGCCTGGATGGGGGCAGCTCCAACAACAGTCAAGAACACCCAGAGGATTAGATAGGGTGGACAGTGGGAGCCTTTTTCCTCGGATGG
>NW_025979233.1:0-6166 GCF_021869965.1 Rhincodon typus | reverse complement strand
TCACCATTACCTTTCTGACAAGTTAGGTTTACAGTGAGAGTTAGGGTTAAGGTGAAGGTTAGGGTTAGGTTTATGGTTAGGGTTCAGGTTAGCATGAAGATTAGAGTTAGAGTGGGGGTTAGGTTTACGGTGAGGGTTAGAGTTAGGATCTGGTTTAGGGTGAGGGTTAGGATCAGGATTAGGGTCAGGGTTTGGCGGAGGGTTAGAGTGAGGGTTAGTGTGAGGGCTAGGTTTGGGGTTCGGTTTACGGTGAGAATTAGGGCTAAGTTTACAGTCAGGGTTAGGGTTTGCATTAGGATTAGGATGAAGTTCATGATGAAGGTTATGGTTTGAGTTAGGATGAAGGTTAGGTTTCGGGTTAGAGTTAGGGTTAAGGTTAGGTTTACAGTGAGGGTCAGTGTTCAGGTGACAGTGAGGGTTAGGGTTAAGATTATGATTAGCGTTATGGTTCGGGCCAGGGATAGGCTAGGGTTAGGGATAGATTTAGGGTTAAGGCTAGGGGTAGGGTTAAGATTAATGTTAGGGTGACGGTTAGGGCTAGGATTAGGGAGATGATTAGGGATAGGATTAGGGTTAGGTCTAGATTTAGAGTTAGGGTGAGGACTTGGGTTAGGTTTAGGTTTAAGTGAGATAGCGTGAGGTTTAGGGTTAGTTTTGCGGTGAGGTTAGGGCTAGGGTTAAGGGTAGGGTTCGGTCTTGGGTTAGGGTTACAGTTTTGGTTAGAGTAAGCATTAAGCTTAGGCTTACGGTTGGGGATAAGGCCACGTTTAGGGTCAGCGTTAGGGCTATGGTTAGCATGGGAGGATGATTGGAAGAACCTGCTGATTGGGGTTAGGATAGAGTTAGGGTGAGTCTTAGCTATAGGGTAGGGTTAGGGTTAGAGTAATGGTGAGAGTGACAGTTGTATTTAAGGTTAGCATTGGCATCAGGGCTTGGCTCAATGTTAAAGTCTGGGTCAGGGTTAGGAAAGGGTCAGGGTACGGTTAGGATCTGGGTTAGGGTGAGGATTAGAGTTAGGTTAAATGATAGGGTTAGGGCTCGGGTTAGGGTTGGGTCTCTGTCTAGGGCTAGCATTAGGGCTACATTCAGTGAAAGGCCTTGGGTTAGGGCTAGTATTAGGGTTGTGGCTAGAACAAGGTTTATAGTTTGGGTTAGTGTTAGAGCTTGGATTAGTGTTAGGTATAGGGGAGGGCTAGGGCTAAGAATATGTTTAGGGCGATGATTAGGATTAGGGGTAGGGTTATGATTAGGGCAAGCGTTAGGGCTATTGTTTGGGGTCATGTTAGGGCTAGGGTTAAGGTTAGGGTTAGAGCTAAAGTTACGTTTTGGGTGAGGGTTGGGGCGAGGATTAGGTTTCGGGCTCGTGTTAGACTTAATGTTAGGGTTAGGATTAGAGTTGGTTAGAGGGTTAGAACTAGAGTTAGGGTTAGGGCTAGCATTTGGGTAAGGGTTTGGTTTAGGGTTAGGGCTCAAATTAGCATGAGTGTTAGGGTGAGGTTTCAGTATAGGATGAGGTTTACGGTGAGGTTAGGACTAGGGTTAAGGGTAGGTCTCAGGCTTGGTTATGGTTTTAGTCAGGTTTAGAGTTAGCATTAGGCTTAGTCTTATGTTTGGCATTAGGGTTACGTTGAGGGTCAAGTCTCGGGTTATGGTTAGCGTGAGAGGATGATTGAAAAAACCAGCTGCTTGGGGTTAGGGTTTGATTTCGGTTGAGGGTTTGGGTTAGGATTAGCGTTAAGGTTAGGCTTAATGTTAATGTGAGGGTTAATTTGAGCATTAAAGTTAGGGTTAGCATTAAGACTAGGGTAACGCTTAGGGGCAGGGTTAGGGGTATGGCTACGGTTACGGTCAGGGTTATGCTTAGTGTTAGGGTGAGGAATAAGGTTAGGGCTATGGCTAAGGTTTGGGTTCATGCTAAAATCAGATATAAAACTAGTGTTAGGGTTAGGTCTAGGATGAACCTTAGGTTTAGTTTCATGTTAGAGTAACGTGACGGAGATAGTTGGAGTTAGGATTAGCCTTAGCTAGATTTATTGTTAGGGTTATAGTTAGGGACAGGGTTAGGCACAGAGTTAAGTTTAAGGTAAGAGTCAGGGTTAGGTTCAGGATTAGGGTGAGGGTGAGGGTTAGGGTTAGGCTTAGTGATAGGGCTAGGGCTAAGGTTAAGGTTAGAGCTCGGTTTGGGGCGAGGGTTATGGCTCAGGCTAGTGTTAGGGTTATGGCTAGAGCTAGGTTTAGGGATAGGGTTATGTTTAGGGCTCGTAATAGGGTTAGGGCTAATGCTGGGGTTCTGATTATTGTTAGGTTTAGGGTGAGGGTTAGGGCTAGTGTTAGATTTAGAGCTAGGGCTAGAGTTCAGGTTAAAGCTAGCATTTGAGGAAGGTTGCTGATGCTGCTTGGCCTGTTGTGTTCATCCAGCTCTACACCTTGTTATCTCTTACTTGAGGGAGGTTTTGGGTTAGGGTTAGGTTTTCAGTGAGAATTCAGGTGAGGTTTACATTTATGGTGAGGATTGGGGTTAGTGATAGGATTAGGGCTCGGTTTAGCATGAAGGTTGGGTTTAGGGTTGGATTTACAGTGAGGTTAAGGCTCGTGTTAAGTGTAGGGTGAGGGCTTGGTTACTGTTTTGGTCAGGGTTAGGGTTAGCATTATGCTTGAGTTTATGGTTAGTGTTAACGTTACGGTTAGGGTCAGGGTTAAGATTAAGGTTATCGTGGAAGGATGATTGAAAGAAATAGCTGATTAAGGTTAAGTTTAGATTTAGGGTGAGGGTTTGGTTTAAAGTTAGCGTTAGGGTGAGGGTAAGGATTAGGCCTAGGGTTAGACTTGTGTTAGTGTTGGGGTTCGCATTAGAGTTTGGTCTAGGTTTAAGGCAAGTGTTAAGGTTGGTGTTAGTTTAGGGTTAGGCTTTGTGTTCGAGTTATGGCTAAGGTTAGGGTTATGTGTAGTTATAGGGTAGGGTTATGGCTAGGATTAAGGTTAGGTTTGAGGTTTAGGGGTGGGATTATGGTTTGGGCAAGGTTTGTTTTAGGGTTAGGATAGTAGTTAGGTCTAGGGTTAGTGTTAGGGTTAGGTCTAGTTTTAGAGTCAGAATTAGTTTTATGGTTCGGGTCAGGGTTTGTGCAGGGGTTGGGTTCGGGCGAGAGTTTGTGTTACAGTTAGAACTAGGGTTAGGTTTATGTGTAGATATAGGGTTAGGATTAATGCTGGTGTTCAGGTTAGTGTTAGCGTTAGGTTTAGCATTAGGTTTAGGGTTACAATTTGGGTTAGAGTTATGGTTAGGGTCAGCATTAGGTTTAGGGTCAAGGTTACGGTTAGGGTTAGGGATTGGCTAGGTTTATGATTAGGACTAAGACTAGTGTTCAGGTTAGGGTTAGGATTAGGGTTAGGGCTAGGTTTAGGGCTCGGGCTAGGATTAGGTTTGGGGTAGGGTTAGAGATATGGTTAGGATTGAGGCGAGGATCAAGGCTTGAGTTGGGGTTAGGATTAGAGTTAGAGCTAGGACTAGGGTTAGGGTCAGGATTTGGGTTAGGGTTATGCTTAAGTGAGAGTTAGGGTGAGGGTTAGTGTTAGGTTTATGGTGAGGGTTAGGATTAGAATTAGGGTTAGGGTTCGGGTTGGCGTGAGGGTTGGTGAAGGTTAGGTTTAGGGTTACAGTTAAGTTTACGGAGAAGTTCGGGTTAGGGCTAGGGTTACAGAGAGAGTTATTGGTCAGGTTAGGGTTTGGATTAGGTCTAGGGTTACAGTTTTGGTCAGGGGTACGGTTAGGCTTAATCTGGGTTAAGGTGAGGGTTACGATTAGGTTCAGGGTTAGGCTTAGTGTTAGGGTAAGGGATGAGGTTAGGCTTAGTGATAGGGTTAGGGCTAGGCTATGTTTGGGTTAGGTATAGGGCTAAGGCTAGCGTTAGGATTAGGGCCAGGGCTAGGTTCGGGGATATGGTTAGAGCTAGGGCAAGGGTTAGGCCTAGGGTTAGTGCTTCGGCTAGGGTTAGGGTTGAGGTTAAGATTAGGGCTTCAGTTAGCATTAGGGTTAGGATTAGGTGAGTGGTTAGGGTTAAAGTCAACATTGGGTTTAGGTGTAGGTCTAGGGCAAGTGTAACCCTAGTTAGTGCTAGTTTAGGGCTAGGGTCACGGTTTTGTTAGGGTTTGAATTTGGGCTAAGGTTTGTGTTAGAGTTCGGGCTGGGGTTAGGTTTATGTGTAGCTAAAGTGTTAGGGTTATGGCTAGGGTTGTGGCTGGCATTAGTGTTCCAGTTATGGCTAGGGTTAGGTTTAGGATAAAGGTTCAGGCTAGTGTTAGTGTTCGGGCAGTTTTAGAGTTACAGCTCGGGTTAGATTTAGGGTTAGAGTGGTGATTAGGGCTGGAGTTAGCATTATGGTTCGGTCTAGGTTTAGGGTTAGGGTTGGGGCTAGCAATTGTACTAGGATTAGAGCTAAGGTTAGGGTAACGTGCAGATATATGGTTAGCGTTATGTCTAGTTTTAGGGTTAGGATTAGGGTCATGGTTAGGATCAGGGTTAGGCTTAGAGTTAAGGTTATAATTTTGGTTAGGGAGGGTGATTGGAAGAACCAACTGATTAGATTTGGGTGAGGTAAGAGTTAGGGCTAGAATTAGAGTTAGGATTAGGATTATTGTTGATATTAGGGTTTAATGCGAGGGCCAACGTTAGGGTTTACATTAGGATTAGGACAATAGTTAGGGTTAGGTTTAGAGTCAGGTTTAGGGTTAGGGTTAGGATTAAGTTTAGGGCTATGGCTAGTGTTAGGCCCAGTGTTAGGATTAAGGTTAGGGCTCGCATTAAGGTTAGGATTAAGGTTCGAGTTAGGGCTCGGTCTAGTGTTAGGGTTGGGGCTAGGGTAAGGGTTTGCCTAGGTCTGGGGTTAGGGTTTTGGTTAGGGCTATGGTTAGTGATAGGCTTGGTGTTGGTGTGTGAGGGTTAGGGTTACAGTTACAGTTAAACAGAGTTTGTGCGAGGGTTTTGGTTAGGAGTAGAGTTTTTGATAGGGTTAGAGCTAAGGTTAGAGTTATGAGTAGGTTTAGGATTAGGGTTATGGCTAGGTTTAGGGTTTGGGTCAGGGTTAGGCTTAGGTTTTGGATAATGGTTAGCATCGTGGTTAGGGTTGGTGGGGGTTGAAAGACCCAGCTGACTGGAGTTAGGGCAAAGGGTTAGGGAGGAAGTTAAGGTTAGGGCTAGAGGTCAGATTAGGATCATGGTTAGGGTTAGGGTTTAATTTTAAGGCCAGGATTAGGGTTTGCATTAGGTTTAGGACTACAGCTCGGATTAGGTTTAGGTTTAAGGCTCAGGTTAGGGCTAGGGCTAGGGTTGGAGTAAATGTTAGGACTTGGATTGGGGTTAGTTCATGGGTTAGGTTCAGGGTTAGGGCGAGGGCTAGGGCTAGGGCTAGGGTTAGGGCTTGCATTAGGGCTGTGGTAAAGTTAGGATTGGGGTTAGGGTTAAAACTAGGTCGAGGATTAGACTTAGGCCTTTGTATACGTTTACTGTGAGGGTTAGGATAAGGATTTGGGTTAGTCGTGAGGTTAGGCTTAGGGCTAGATTTGACTTAGATTTGGGGTTAGTACTAGGGCTCGGGTTAGGGTAAGTGTTAGGGCTAGTAATAGGGTTTGGCTTGGCTTAATATTAGAGTTAGGGTTAAGGGATAGTTTTGGACCTAGGTTTATGGTTTAGGGTAGAACTAAACCTATGGTTAGGTTTAGGGCAAGAGTTAGGGCTGGGGTGAGGATTAGGGTTAGGCAAGAGTAAGGGCTAGGGTTAGTGGTGGATTGTGTTAGGTTTAGGGTTAGGGTTAGGTATAGTGTCAGGGGTCGGATTAGGAGTAGCGTTAGGGTTATGATTAGGGTTAGGATTAGGATGTGACTGTGGATTTTGATTATGTCAAGGGTTAGGATTAATATTAAGGGTAGGGCTAGTATCCGGGTTAGGTTTAGGGTTAGGGCTAGCTTTTAAGATTAGGGAGAGGGTTTGGTTTAAAGTCAGGGTTAGGTTTAGAGTTAGCCTTATGATGAGGGCTAAGGTTAGAATAGGGTTAGGGCAAGATCTAACAATTAGGTTAGGGCTATGATTAGGCCTAGGCCTAGGGTTAGGCTAAGTGTTGATGTTAGGGTTAGGGTTAGAGTTGGGCCAAGGGCTAAGCTTAGGGTTACATTT
>NW_025979232.1:0-6166 GCF_021869965.1 Rhincodon typus | reverse complement strand
TCACCATTACCTTTCTGACAAGTTAGGTTTACAGTGAGAGTTAGGGTTAAGGTGAAGGTTAGGGTTAGGTTTATGGTTAGGGTTCAGGTTAGCATGAAGATTAGAGTTAGAGTGGGGGTTAGGTTTACGGTGAGGGTTAGAGTTAGGATCTGGTTTAGGGTGAGGGTTAGGATCAGGATTAGGGTCAGGGTTTGGCGGAGGGTTAGAGTGAGGGTTAGTGTGAGGGCTAGGTTTGGGGTTCGGTTTACGGTGAGAATTAGGGCTAAGTTTACAGTCAGGGTTAGGGTTTGCATTAGGATTAGGATGAAGTTCATGATGAAGGTTATGGTTTGAGTTAGGATGAAGGTTAGGTTTCGGGTTAGAGTTAGGGTTAAGGTTAGGTTTACAGTGAGGGTCAGTGTTCAGGTGACAGTGAGGGTTAGGGTTAAGATTATGATTAGCGTTATGGTTCGGGCCAGGGATAGGCTAGGGTTAGGGATAGATTTAGGGTTAAGGCTAGGGGTAGGGTTAAGATTAATGTTAGGGTGACGGTTAGGGCTAGGATTAGGGAGATGATTAGGGATAGGATTAGGGTTAGGTCTAGATTTAGAGTTAGGGTGAGGACTTGGGTTAGGTTTAGGTTTAAGTGAGATAGCGTGAGGTTTAGGGTTAGTTTTGCGGTGAGGTTAGGGCTAGGGTTAAGGGTAGGGTTCGGTCTTGGGTTAGGGTTACAGTTTTGGTTAGAGTAAGCATTAAGCTTAGGCTTACGGTTGGGGATAAGGCCACGTTTAGGGTCAGCGTTAGGGCTATGGTTAGCATGGGAGGATGATTGGAAGAACCTGCTGATTGGGGTTAGGATAGAGTTAGGGTGAGTCTTAGCTATAGGGTAGGGTTAGGGTTAGAGTAATGGTGAGAGTGACAGTTGTATTTAAGGTTAGCATTGGCATCAGGGCTTGGCTCAATGTTAAAGTCTGGGTCAGGGTTAGGAAAGGGTCAGGGTACGGTTAGGATCTGGGTTAGGGTGAGGATTAGAGTTAGGTTAAATGATAGGGTTAGGGCTCGGGTTAGGGTTGGGTCTCTGTCTAGGGCTAGCATTAGGGCTACATTCAGTGAAAGGCCTTGGGTTAGGGCTAGTATTAGGGTTGTGGCTAGAACAAGGTTTATAGTTTGGGTTAGTGTTAGAGCTTGGATTAGTGTTAGGTATAGGGGAGGGCTAGGGCTAAGAATATGTTTAGGGCGATGATTAGGATTAGGGGTAGGGTTATGATTAGGGCAAGCGTTAGGGCTATTGTTTGGGGTCATGTTAGGGCTAGGGTTAAGGTTAGGGTTAGAGCTAAAGTTACGTTTTGGGTGAGGGTTGGGGCGAGGATTAGGTTTCGGGCTCGTGTTAGACTTAATGTTAGGGTTAGGATTAGAGTTGGTTAGAGGGTTAGAACTAGAGTTAGGGTTAGGGCTAGCATTTGGGTAAGGGTTTGGTTTAGGGTTAGGGCTCAAATTAGCATGAGTGTTAGGGTGAGGTTTCAGTATAGGATGAGGTTTACGGTGAGGTTAGGACTAGGGTTAAGGGTAGGTCTCAGGCTTGGTTATGGTTTTAGTCAGGTTTAGAGTTAGCATTAGGCTTAGTCTTATGTTTGGCATTAGGGTTACGTTGAGGGTCAAGTCTCGGGTTATGGTTAGCGTGAGAGGATGATTGAAAAAACCAGCTGCTTGGGGTTAGGGTTTGATTTCGGTTGAGGGTTTGGGTTAGGATTAGCGTTAAGGTTAGGCTTAATGTTAATGTGAGGGTTAATTTGAGCATTAAAGTTAGGGTTAGCATTAAGACTAGGGTAACGCTTAGGGGCAGGGTTAGGGGTATGGCTACGGTTACGGTCAGGGTTATGCTTAGTGTTAGGGTGAGGAATAAGGTTAGGGCTATGGCTAAGGTTTGGGTTCATGCTAAAATCAGATATAAAACTAGTGTTAGGGTTAGGTCTAGGATGAACCTTAGGTTTAGTTTCATGTTAGAGTAACGTGACGGAGATAGTTGGAGTTAGGATTAGCCTTAGCTAGATTTATTGTTAGGGTTATAGTTAGGGACAGGGTTAGGCACAGAGTTAAGTTTAAGGTAAGAGTCAGGGTTAGGTTCAGGATTAGGGTGAGGGTGAGGGTTAGGGTTAGGCTTAGTGATAGGGCTAGGGCTAAGGTTAAGGTTAGAGCTCGGTTTGGGGCGAGGGTTATGGCTCAGGCTAGTGTTAGGGTTATGGCTAGAGCTAGGTTTAGGGATAGGGTTATGTTTAGGGCTCGTAATAGGGTTAGGGCTAATGCTGGGGTTCTGATTATTGTTAGGTTTAGGGTGAGGGTTAGGGCTAGTGTTAGATTTAGAGCTAGGGCTAGAGTTCAGGTTAAAGCTAGCATTTGAGGAAGGTTGCTGATGCTGCTTGGCCTGTTGTGTTCATCCAGCTCTACACCTTGTTATCTCTTACTTGAGGGAGGTTTTGGGTTAGGGTTAGGTTTTCAGTGAGAATTCAGGTGAGGTTTACATTTATGGTGAGGATTGGGGTTAGTGATAGGATTAGGGCTCGGTTTAGCATGAAGGTTGGGTTTAGGGTTGGATTTACAGTGAGGTTAAGGCTCGTGTTAAGTGTAGGGTGAGGGCTTGGTTACTGTTTTGGTCAGGGTTAGGGTTAGCATTATGCTTGAGTTTATGGTTAGTGTTAACGTTACGGTTAGGGTCAGGGTTAAGATTAAGGTTATCGTGGAAGGATGATTGAAAGAAATAGCTGATTAAGGTTAAGTTTAGATTTAGGGTGAGGGTTTGGTTTAAAGTTAGCGTTAGGGTGAGGGTAAGGATTAGGCCTAGGGTTAGACTTGTGTTAGTGTTGGGGTTCGCATTAGAGTTTGGTCTAGGTTTAAGGCAAGTGTTAAGGTTGGTGTTAGTTTAGGGTTAGGCTTTGTGTTCGAGTTATGGCTAAGGTTAGGGTTATGTGTAGTTATAGGGTAGGGTTATGGCTAGGATTAAGGTTAGGTTTGAGGTTTAGGGGTGGGATTATGGTTTGGGCAAGGTTTGTTTTAGGGTTAGGATAGTAGTTAGGTCTAGGGTTAGTGTTAGGGTTAGGTCTAGTTTTAGAGTCAGAATTAGTTTTATGGTTCGGGTCAGGGTTTGTGCAGGGGTTGGGTTCGGGCGAGAGTTTGTGTTACAGTTAGAACTAGGGTTAGGTTTATGTGTAGATATAGGGTTAGGATTAATGCTGGTGTTCAGGTTAGTGTTAGCGTTAGGTTTAGCATTAGGTTTAGGGTTACAATTTGGGTTAGAGTTATGGTTAGGGTCAGCATTAGGTTTAGGGTCAAGGTTACGGTTAGGGTTAGGGATTGGCTAGGTTTATGATTAGGACTAAGACTAGTGTTCAGGTTAGGGTTAGGATTAGGGTTAGGGCTAGGTTTAGGGCTCGGGCTAGGATTAGGTTTGGGGTAGGGTTAGAGATATGGTTAGGATTGAGGCGAGGATCAAGGCTTGAGTTGGGGTTAGGATTAGAGTTAGAGCTAGGACTAGGGTTAGGGTCAGGATTTGGGTTAGGGTTATGCTTAAGTGAGAGTTAGGGTGAGGGTTAGTGTTAGGTTTATGGTGAGGGTTAGGATTAGAATTAGGGTTAGGGTTCGGGTTGGCGTGAGGGTTGGTGAAGGTTAGGTTTAGGGTTACAGTTAAGTTTACGGAGAAGTTCGGGTTAGGGCTAGGGTTACAGAGAGAGTTATTGGTCAGGTTAGGGTTTGGATTAGGTCTAGGGTTACAGTTTTGGTCAGGGGTACGGTTAGGCTTAATCTGGGTTAAGGTGAGGGTTACGATTAGGTTCAGGGTTAGGCTTAGTGTTAGGGTAAGGGATGAGGTTAGGCTTAGTGATAGGGTTAGGGCTAGGCTATGTTTGGGTTAGGTATAGGGCTAAGGCTAGCGTTAGGATTAGGGCCAGGGCTAGGTTCGGGGATATGGTTAGAGCTAGGGCAAGGGTTAGGCCTAGGGTTAGTGCTTCGGCTAGGGTTAGGGTTGAGGTTAAGATTAGGGCTTCAGTTAGCATTAGGGTTAGGATTAGGTGAGTGGTTAGGGTTAAAGTCAACATTGGGTTTAGGTGTAGGTCTAGGGCAAGTGTAACCCTAGTTAGTGCTAGTTTAGGGCTAGGGTCACGGTTTTGTTAGGGTTTGAATTTGGGCTAAGGTTTGTGTTAGAGTTCGGGCTGGGGTTAGGTTTATGTGTAGCTAAAGTGTTAGGGTTATGGCTAGGGTTGTGGCTGGCATTAGTGTTCCAGTTATGGCTAGGGTTAGGTTTAGGATAAAGGTTCAGGCTAGTGTTAGTGTTCGGGCAGTTTTAGAGTTACAGCTCGGGTTAGATTTAGGGTTAGAGTGGTGATTAGGGCTGGAGTTAGCATTATGGTTCGGTCTAGGTTTAGGGTTAGGGTTGGGGCTAGCAATTGTACTAGGATTAGAGCTAAGGTTAGGGTAACGTGCAGATATATGGTTAGCGTTATGTCTAGTTTTAGGGTTAGGATTAGGGTCATGGTTAGGATCAGGGTTAGGCTTAGAGTTAAGGTTATAATTTTGGTTAGGGAGGGTGATTGGAAGAACCAACTGATTAGATTTGGGTGAGGTAAGAGTTAGGGCTAGAATTAGAGTTAGGATTAGGATTATTGTTGATATTAGGGTTTAATGCGAGGGCCAACGTTAGGGTTTACATTAGGATTAGGACAATAGTTAGGGTTAGGTTTAGAGTCAGGTTTAGGGTTAGGGTTAGGATTAAGTTTAGGGCTATGGCTAGTGTTAGGCCCAGTGTTAGGATTAAGGTTAGGGCTCGCATTAAGGTTAGGATTAAGGTTCGAGTTAGGGCTCGGTCTAGTGTTAGGGTTGGGGCTAGGGTAAGGGTTTGCCTAGGTCTGGGGTTAGGGTTTTGGTTAGGGCTATGGTTAGTGATAGGCTTGGTGTTGGTGTGTGAGGGTTAGGGTTACAGTTACAGTTAAACAGAGTTTGTGCGAGGGTTTTGGTTAGGAGTAGAGTTTTTGATAGGGTTAGAGCTAAGGTTAGAGTTATGAGTAGGTTTAGGATTAGGGTTATGGCTAGGTTTAGGGTTTGGGTCAGGGTTAGGCTTAGGTTTTGGATAATGGTTAGCATCGTGGTTAGGGTTGGTGGGGGTTGAAAGACCCAGCTGACTGGAGTTAGGGCAAAGGGTTAGGGAGGAAGTTAAGGTTAGGGCTAGAGGTCAGATTAGGATCATGGTTAGGGTTAGGGTTTAATTTTAAGGCCAGGATTAGGGTTTGCATTAGGTTTAGGACTACAGCTCGGATTAGGTTTAGGTTTAAGGCTCAGGTTAGGGCTAGGGCTAGGGTTGGAGTAAATGTTAGGACTTGGATTGGGGTTAGTTCATGGGTTAGGTTCAGGGTTAGGGCGAGGGCTAGGGCTAGGGCTAGGGTTAGGGCTTGCATTAGGGCTGTGGTAAAGTTAGGATTGGGGTTAGGGTTAAAACTAGGTCGAGGATTAGACTTAGGCCTTTGTATACGTTTACTGTGAGGGTTAGGATAAGGATTTGGGTTAGTCGTGAGGTTAGGCTTAGGGCTAGATTTGACTTAGATTTGGGGTTAGTACTAGGGCTCGGGTTAGGGTAAGTGTTAGGGCTAGTAATAGGGTTTGGCTTGGCTTAATATTAGAGTTAGGGTTAAGGGATAGTTTTGGACCTAGGTTTATGGTTTAGGGTAGAACTAAACCTATGGTTAGGTTTAGGGCAAGAGTTAGGGCTGGGGTGAGGATTAGGGTTAGGCAAGAGTAAGGGCTAGGGTTAGTGGTGGATTGTGTTAGGTTTAGGGTTAGGGTTAGGTATAGTGTCAGGGGTCGGATTAGGAGTAGCGTTAGGGTTATGATTAGGGTTAGGATTAGGATGTGACTGTGGATTTTGATTATGTCAAGGGTTAGGATTAATATTAAGGGTAGGGCTAGTATCCGGGTTAGGTTTAGGGTTAGGGCTAGCTTTTAAGATTAGGGAGAGGGTTTGGTTTAAAGTCAGGGTTAGGTTTAGAGTTAGCCTTATGATGAGGGCTAAGGTTAGAATAGGGTTAGGGCAAGATCTAACAATTAGGTTAGGGCTATGATTAGGCCTAGGCCTAGGGTTAGGCTAAGTGTTGATGTTAGGGTTAGGGTTAGAGTTGGGCCAAGGGCTAAGCTTAGGGTTACATTT
>NW_025979231.1:0-6167 GCF_021869965.1 Rhincodon typus | reverse complement strand
TATTTCAAAACCCCCTTCCCCTCCCCCTTTTCTGATGAAGGGTCTAGGCCCGAAACGTCAGCCTCTCTGCTCCTATGATGCTGCTTGGCCTGCTGTGTTCATCCAGCCCTGCACCTTGTTGTCTCGGATTCTCCAGCATCTGCAGTTCCTACTAACTCTGAGGTGAGTTTTGTTTGTATGAACTACACAAATACACCAAGTCACAGCCTGAAAAATATTTCAATGATGTCAGTGGAGAAGCCTAATTCACACAACAACATTTAAGGATTCACTCTTGACCACACCTCTGCATCTCCCGAGAGTTTGCTGCACTGCATCACAGTAAAAAAACTGGGTGGATCCTTGTTTTATTGAGACTTCCACATTTTGGACCATCTCCATGTGTAGGTATTCCCCTTGGGGGAAGGTCAGGTTTTCTCACACAATTATATCCGTCTCAACTCATTGCATGCTGAGCATTGGTAATCTGCCAGATTTTATGGGCAGGAGAGCAGGAATTTCTGTCGCAGCATACTGTGCAGTATCTACAAACCACCCAGAGAGCAGTCTATTCTGCTTTCTGTCTGCTCATTGCCCTCTCACCCCATGTTGATATCAGAGACCAGGCAGAAAGCAATGCTGCAGGTCAGTAACATTCCCTGACGGGCTCCCCTGGAGGCTGCCTCAGAGAAAAGGGAAATTCGTTTCCCAAAGGATGGCCTATCCTGAGTGACTAATACAGCCTGGAGCTGGTGGTGGATTTCAGTGCCTGTGGCCAGCTCAAGGGAGCTTGGATCAAATGTCTTGAGGAAGAATGCTCTCTGCCAGCGTCTGTACCACCGTCTCCTTGCTGCTTCATTGCCCTGAGAGCATGGCTGGAGATGACTGTCTCTCACGCGTTTAGACTCCACTCAGCTACTGATGTAGCATTACAAAAATGTAAAGGGCCTTTCTCATATCTGCCAGGGTTCACAATTGAAACATGAAAGGAGCTCCATAATTCAGCAGCTTGTGTACTATCAGGGTCACTAACCTTTCGTCGTAACCAGAGGATATATACATTGGGTCATTTTTACCAGAGGCTTTGTATGGGACATGGCCATAACGACAAAAAGAAGCTTCAGAATGAACACCCAGCAGGTCACTCAGGTACACCCTTCTTCTCCTGCTTTATTGTTTCACGTTAACTGTAACTCATCACTGACACTAAACCACCTTTCAGTCAACTCCTTTAACATCTAATTTCCCCCAGAGCACATTCTTATTACATAGAAACATAGAAACACAGAAGATAGGTGCAGGAGGAGGCCATTTGGCCTTTTGAGCCTGCTGCGCCATTCTTCATGATCATGGCTGATCGTCCAACTCAATAGCCTAATCCTGCTTTCCCCCCATAACCTTTGATCCCATTCATCCCAAGTGCTATATCTAGTCCCCTCTTGAATACATTCAATGTTTTAGCATCAACTACTTCCTGTGGTAATGAATTCCACAGGCTCACCACTCTTTGGGTGAAGAAATGTCTCCTCATCTCCGTCCTAAATGGTCTACCCCAAATTCTCATACTGTGACCCCTGGTCCCAGACACACCCACCATCGGGAACATCCTCCCTGCATCTAACCTGTCCTGTCCAGTTAGAATTTTATAAGTCTGTATGAGATACCACCCTCATTTGTCTGAACTCGAGCGAAAACGGTCCTAACCTAGTCAACCTCTCCTCATACATCAGTCCCACCATCCCCGGAATCAGCCTGGTAAACCCTCGCTGCACTCCCTCGAGAGCAAGAGCATCCTTCCTCAGAAAAGGAGACCAAAACTGCACACAATATTCCAGGTGTGGTCTCATCAAGGCCCTGTATAACTGCAACAACACATCCCTGCTCCTGTACTCGAAACCTCTCACAATAAAGGCCAACATACTATTTACGTTCTTTACTGCCTGCTGCCCCTACATGCTTACCTTCAGCAATTGGTGTACAAGGATACCCCAGGTCCTGCTGCACACTCCCCTCTCCCAATTCACAGCCATTCAGGTGGTAATCTGCCTTCTTGTTTTTGTTTCCAAAGTGAATAACCTCACATTTATCCAAATTATACTGTATCTGCCATTGATCTGCCCACTCACCCAAATTGTTGAGATCAGGCTAAAGGATCTCTGCATCCTTGTCACAGTTCACCCTCCCATCCAACTTGGTATCATTGGCATGTTATTAATAACACACACAGACAATCTCAACTCTGGTGATTTACATCCCTGTCTGCATCTAACAATGCTGGTATAGAGCTCATGGTCATGTTTCTCTCTGTTTCTAAAGGAAAACATTCACAATAAGCAATGACCAAGTCGAGACACAGGAGGATGGAGGCCTGACATAAGGCTCCTGACTTCCTTCAAGGATTAGGATGTGTCGGGAGCCCAAGGATTGTGCCAGTACTGAGGGGAGCTTGGATATTCCAGTGTGAAATCCTCCTGTCAGCTCCTCTCACTGCACATCAAACTCCACTGTTTTAATGAAACGTTAGTCAAGGCTGACAGCTCATGACACGAACAAATTGTTATGTTTTTCTCTGCACCTCCCTGTATCCCACTCCCAAACCAAGTAAAATAAGACCCCCACCCACAGGCTCATCACTACCAGCACCTCCACTTCCTCAAACCACACTCCTTGGAGGAGGAACAGTTGTGAGCTTCACAATGTACTATCGCAGATTTCCTTCTCATCCTCCACCAGCACAGAGACTAACACGCTAATGAGTCACCTTTCTGGAATAGGCCCGGGTCACAGTCTGCTGACCACAGTACCCTCACGGGTCAACGGCTAGAGCAGGAAGTATTGCCATGATCTCTGACACTGAATGTGCGACTGGAGAGCAGGCCCAGTACACACAATGAGCTTCTGGATTCAGCCATTCATGAACTGAGAAGGTTGCATTGGAAATCAAGAGAAGACCTGGCAAACCTGCCAGGGATCACTTACCTTAATAAATTAACAAAGACCACAGGACTGTCATATTGTACTTGTATCGAGTGTCAGTTTCACAGAAGGTTGATACCCATGCACTCAAAGTGACCTTCACCTTTCTTTTGTCTGTCTTTTCCGACTGCTATATCTCGTTGCTGTGGCTGGGTTTGAACAACCTGTTGACTGCTTTACTTGCTTGCCTCAGGAGTTGGTAGGCATCCTTGTTTAGTTTAATGCCTTCGGTGAGAAACCTGTGCAGGGTAGGGCCTAGAGGGCTCAGGTCTGCTGTGGAGGTCGGGGACTTGGCGGGGGGTGGGGGGAGGGGCTGTGGGGAAATGGGGCCTGTGCACTGCTACAGGGGTACCCTCCTGGGCCAGAGACACTGGGATCCATAGAAGACTGTGTTTTCTTTCAGACTTCCTGTATGGGCACTTCTCACTGTAGACACACACAGATAGACAGAGACACACACACATGGACAGGGACGCATGCACATGTGCACAGACAGACACACACACATACAGACACAGAGAGGCATACTATCCCTCTCTCACTCCCCACCCCCACCTGTTCCCTTTAAGGCATGAATATCTCTGTGACATAATTGATTCAGAGTTCTGATTGTCCACATAGGTCATTGCAAAGGTATTCTCCCTCAAATCTAGCTGCTGTCAGATTTTCATGGGCCGGTCTGTCTCCTCTTCGTACTGCCTTGGCTTCCTCAGCATCCTCATCATTAGTGTTTGCTCCCTCAGCACCTCTTTCAGAGTCTCCTTCTTCCTCATCTGAGGATGCAAATGACTGGTTCATCTCTCCTTGTAGGTTCTCACTGTTGGTGAACTGGCTTGTGCAGGGCACAGAAAGCAGGCAGTGTTCTGGAGACATGATCTGGCTTATACTGCAGTGTTCAAATCTATGCTTTGGGCCCTGTTCAGTTACTCGTGTGTTGTGTGAAAGCCTGCCCTTCCACTGTCTTCTTCGATTCCCCCGTTTGATCATATTTGCTGTGTGTATGTGCAACTAGACTGGTTTGGATTGTGAGGCCTTCTTTCATAAGGCAATCAGCAATAGAGATGTTAGTCCTAAACGTTCACTTGCTTCATTCACCCTCTACCCTCCTGCTGTAGAATACACTTTCTCCTCCCATCAGTTTTGATGGCCTTTTTCTTTCCTCTGCCACCCTCTCTGTCCTTTTAAACTCCCTCAAGCCTGGTGACCATTTTCCTTTCCGTTTGTTCACGGGATGTGGGTGTTACTGTCTAAGCCAGCATTTACTACTCATCTCTGTTGCTGTTGGCCTGGAGTCACATGTAGACTAGACCAGGTAAAGATGACAGATTTCGTTCCCTCCAGGGCATTAATGAGCCAGTTTTTTTTATTTCAACAAGGATGTGTTTACATGGTCAACATGTGGCTAGTTTTTTTTTAAATTCCAGATTTTTATTGAACTTAAATTTCACCATCTGCCATGGTGGGATTTAAATCCATGTCCCTTGAACATTAATCTCAGGTTCTGGATTACAAAGTCCAGTGGCATTAGCCTCCCTTATGAAATATTTTGCAAGAAATATGTTATTTTTATCCTCGCTGAAATCCATTTCTTTGAAGACAGTTTTATGGCTTCACTAAGTCATGTTAGAAGTTGAAAAACTTCCACACATCACTATTTGTGAGCTGGCTGTGCATTATGTTCACATGTGATGGTTTGATGATTTAAATTTTTATTCTCTCCATGGATAGAATTTCATGATATGAGTTTTCAAGTCTATTCCAGTGTGTACACTGAGTTTGGTAATAAACATTAGTGCATGAATGGGAGTAATTTTGGGCGAAATTCCTGAAAAATGCCTCATAATAAATTACGTCAAACAATATAATCGTATGTTGCTCACTCTTCGTAGCAGTGACAATTATTTGAAAGCATATTTCCCATCGAAGGAACCAACAGTTCATCTTGAGTAAGATTTTATGGAGAGAAAAATTTTAATAAGGTTATAGATAAACATACATTTTCAACAAATTAAGGATTGTCGTATAATTACCAAGAGGGATAGAATAAAGTAAATTAAGGTAAGTTGTAAAAATAATCCACCTTTTCAGCTGAGAGCTAGGATTTTTCATTGATTATGAACACTGAGAAATTCATGCTGTGTTTTATTCTCTAGCTTCTAATTATTCTGTGATAGCATAGTTGTGTTGCATTTAAGAATCTGTTTTGTCAAGGAACGAGAAATGTTGCAACCGTGAAGACTGGAATTTAAATGAGTGCAAAAGAGTTCATTTATTAAACAAGGTTCTTCAGCAAATATGTTTGATGTAGGTATTGCAAATGTGGACAAAATGAAGTGAGTATGTATGGTTCATTGTACTTTACACTTTGAATATTTCAAATGCAGGTGCACTTTGTTGCATGTGCCTTAATGTTGTTTGCACTCAAGTTTACTCTTGAGATTTTAAATCTTTCTCATTTGACTGATCACACGGTATTCTTCTTTGGCTGAGAAATATATGGAACAATGTGTGTGACCTGGCCCATCTTATTGGCTGGATATTGAATAAGTTATTTAAAATATAACCTTATATAAGTGATTCAAGTTCTGATGCTTGGGTGGGGAGACTTAAGAAATTCAATGACTTACTCTTTGAGCCTTGAACCTGAGTATATATGGGCACGCGTGTCTGTGTGTGGTTTGCAATGATTTGGATTTGTAGAAGCAGGAGAGTATCCTGAACTCAGTCTAAAGCTGCATAATATGTTAAACAAATACTGTAAACAGCAATCTGTTGTTCACATTTGCTGGAGCAATGTGTAAATCTGTTGTGAAGAAGGCAGAGACAACTTCAGGCAGTTATATACTCCCCCTCCCATTCCTCAGACGACATGTCCATCCTGGGCCTCCTGCAGTGCCACAACGATGCCACCCGAAGGTTGCAGGAACAGCAACTCATATTCCGCTTGGGAACCCTGCAGCCCAATGGTATCAATGTGGATTTCACTAGTTTCAAAATCTCCCCTCCCCCTACCGCATCCCAAAACCAGTCCAGCTCGTCCCTGCCTCCCTAACCTGTTCTTCCTCCCACCTATCCCCTCTTCCCACCTCAAGCCGCACCTCCATCTCCTACCGACCAACCTCATCCCGCCCCCTTGACCTGTCCGTCCTCCCTGGACTGACCTATCCCCTTCCTAACTCCCTACCTACACTCACCTTTACTGGCTCCATCCC
>NW_025979230.1:0-6168 GCF_021869965.1 Rhincodon typus | reverse complement strand
TCAGCCTCTCTGCTCCTATGATGCTGCTTGGCCTGCTGTGTTCATCCAGCCCTGCACCTTGTTGTCTCGGATTCTCCAGCATCTGCAGTTCCTACTATCTCTCATTTAAAACTATGTTGGCTGTGTCACTCATGTCTGGGAATTGGAGCTGTCAAAGGCTAGCCTCCCCTTTCTTTCTCCGTTGCTTGCTATGTCCCAGCAATGTGCTTTACCTACTTTAGTCTACCTCAGTGGTTTGCACTGCAAAGAAACACGAAAGCCAAATATTGTCAGCCAGGCACTTCTCTACTCAGCAGAAAATCGAACAGCAATGAGTCAAATTGCCTTTAATTCCCAGTGGGGGAGGGTGGAGGCAAGAGGCAGTTTGAAAAATGCCTTCTGCAGTACACTCTGAGTGCTCAGATTCACATTGTCCAGCCTTTTAAAGAAAGCTGCTTTTTTTAAAAAATGACGGCAAATGGTGATATTAAATATGAGAGCTGTTTCGGAGCCAAGTATCAACAGTTGGTAATCTGGAAAAGACGACAGAGAACAAATTAACTGTTGCATTGCCTCAGTGCCAGGAATTACAGTCTCAGGGACTCTGGTTAATTGGAATCTTGCTCTGCTCAGCTTGTGTGGGACATACGCCACTCAGAGACTCCAGTGCTATAAAACCTTCCAGTCTCCCTTTTGCGAGAAAGGTAGTGAAAGCACCCCAGAAACATTTCCCAACACTGTTTTAATTAGGGGTTGCCTCCAAAGCTCAACCTTCTCCCACAGTGTGCACCGTAATTAATCTTTCTTCCCTTATGTGACAGATCAATGCTGTCTTCAGAAAATCTCAGAAGTCTCTGAAGAAGGGTCCTGACCCGAAACGTCAGCTTTCCTGCTCCTCTAATGCTGCTTGGCCTGCTGTGATCATCCAGCTCTACACCTTGTTATCTCAGACTCCAGCATCGGCAGTTCTTACTATCTCTGACTGAAACCAGGCAGCTTTGTTCTCACATTTTTAAACCCTATCCTGTGTTTAAATTCCTGAACAGTCCTGCATTCCTGGTTTTAAAAAAAATGTTCCCTGGTTTGAATCGTAACTTGTTGTGGCACAGGAGGAGGTCATTGTGCCTGAGCGAGTTCACTGGGTGACATATCCAACTCATCCTATCCCCCTGCTGTCTGTCCCAGAGCTCTGTAAATCCTGTTCCCCCTTCAAGTACTCACTAAATTCCATCGGAAAGTTACTATTGAATCTGCTTCCACTACCCTTTTAGGCAGAAGGTTCTAGATCACACCAGCACACTATATGAATGAATGATGGTTTAATGATGCTTGTACTTTACAATGAACAACTTGGTAAAATACAGTGAAAAGCTTCATCTATCAGGAGTCCCTTGTTCTGGGCCTACCACACCAAGAGTTCTTGCTCTGGGCTACCACAACCAGGAGTCCCTTGCTCAGGGCCTACCACTGCCAGGAGTCCCTTGTTCTGGGCCTACCACACCAGGAGTTCTTGCTCTGGGCTACCACAACCAGGAGTCCCTTGCTCAGGGCCTACCACAGCCAGGGGTCCCTTGCTCAGGGCCTACCACAGCCAGGAATCCCTTGCTCAGGGCCTACCACAGCCAGGAATCCCTTGCTCTGGGCCTACCACGGCCAGGAATCCCTTGCTCTGGGCCTACCACAGCCAGGAGTCCTTTGCTCTGGGCCTACCACAGCCAGGAGTCCCTTGCTCTGCCATCAGGCCAGACCACCACCTCGCTGAGAGTCTCCCCTCCGGCCGCTCTCCTCCACAATGTCACCCTCTTCGCCATTGACGGCAGGGAGAAGATGAAGAGATAGAGAAACAAAGAAGACAATAAAGGTTACGAAAGAAGGGTGGGAGCAGATGGGCCGAGGGGCCCAACACTGCCTACCTTGCTGGCGCTGCCATCTTGGAAACGTAGAAGAAAATCTCCCCGTTCCCCATCTAATTCTCTTGTCAATTAATCTAAAGATGTGTCCTATGTTTGCTGACCCCTCTACTGGTGGATTCAGCTACCCCCTATTCACTAGAACAAATCTTCCAATCACTTCAAGCCTTTTCCAAAAGTAGGGTCTGGCAGAATCCCTGTGGAGCTAGAGAGACACAGAGAGAGAGAGAGAGAGAAGGAGGGAGGGAGAGAGAGAGAGAGGCAGAGAAAGTGGGGGAGAGAGTGTGAGGGGGAGAGAGAGAGAGAGAGAAAGACAGAGTTAATATTTCGGGTCTAGTGACCCTTCTTCAGAAATGTTAACTCTGTTTTTCTCTCTATCCACAGATGCTGCCAGACCCTGCTGAGTTTCTCCAGCTATTTTTGTTTTTGTTTCAGATTTCCAGAGACTGCAGTTCTTTGTTTTAAACCTGTTAAACCTCTCCTCAACTACTGAAGTTCCTCTCGCCTGATAGATTCTGGCAGATCCCTTTTTCACCCTCTTCAAAGCCTTGACATCCTCATATTTACAGGAAGGTTGAGTAACCTGTTGGATTCTCTCCCTGAAGTTTGTCTGGAAGAAGAAACTGAGGGCATTGTTGCTAAGTTTGCAGATGACACAAAGACAGGTGGAGGGACAGGTAATGTTCAGGAAGCTGGGAGGCTACAGAAGGGCTTGGATAGGCCAGGAGTGTAGGCGAAGAAGTGGCAGATGGAATACTGTGTGGGAAAGTGTGAGGCGGTGCACTTTGATCAGGAGAATAGAGGCATAGAGTATTTCCTAAATGCGGAGAAGCTTTAGAAATCTGAAGCACAAAGGGACTTGAGAGTTCTAGTTCAGGATTCTCTTAAAGTTAACATGCAGGTTCAGTTGGTAGTTAGGAAGGCAAATGCAATGTTAGCATTCATTTCAAGAGGGCTCGAATACAAGAGTAGAGATGTACTGCTGAGGCTGTATCAGGCTCTGGTCAGACCGAACTTGGAATATTGTGAGCAGTTTTGGGCCCTGTATCTAAGGAAGGATGTGCTGGCATTGGAGGGGTCCCAGAGGAGGTTTACAAGAATGATCCTAGGGATGAAGGGCTTGTCATATGAGGGCTGGTTCTGGGTCTGTACTCGATGAGTTTAGAAGGTTGAGGAAGTGATCAGATTGAAACTTACAGAATACTGAGAGGCCTGGATAGAGTGGATGTGGAGAAGATGTTTCACTAATGGGAGAGACTAGGACCCGAGGGCACAGCCTCAGAGCGAAGGGATGACGCTTTGGAACTGAGATGAGGAAGAATTTCTTCAGCCAGAGGAATTTCTGTGGAACTCATTGTGCCAGAGGGATGTGGAGGCCAAATCATTGAGTGTATTTAAGACAGAGATAGATAGGTTCATGGTTAGTAAGGGGGTCAAGTGTTTCAGGGAGAAGACAGGAGAATGGAGTTGAGAAACATATCAGCCATGATCGAATGGTGGAGCAGGTGTGATGGGCTGAATGGTGTAATTCTGCCTCTCTGTATTGTCGTCTTATGGTCCATCAATACCTGGTGAGTCAGGTTACCACGAAGCTGCCAGCAAACCAGACACCACAGCTCCTAGGTCCTAATGTCCACCACTCAATGCTCATTTTTTGAGGAATCCAGCAGCAAGAAGGTAATAGTTTTCTTTCTCCTCATTGGGTGGGGTTGCCGGGAGCTCGGGGTCACATGGATTAGAGACAAGGGCAGCTGTTGGCTTTCAGAGGTTAACCCTTTGCCTGCAGTCTGTGCCTCTGATTACCCTTGGATTTGGACAATTGGAGATCCCACCGTCTCAACCGGGAAGGCAGGTCACCATGGTTTCCCTGTCAGGAAACTAACCTGCTTCTCGCCTACTGGGGAGGCAACGGTTCAGGGAGGTGATGAGTTGAGGCCCTTAAGTGGCCATTAGTTAGCCACTTTATGACCTTAACTGTTGGTGAGTCAAACGAAATTACCCAGCACTGACCAACAGATGTGATAAGACAGGAGTGAGTTTCTCCCAAGGGCTAACTCACCCAATTATTATCCCTCCTCATCACCTCTCTTGCTACCTCCGAAGTTGGTTATATTTGGCCCCAGGATTTCAAGCATGACTTTGTTCAGCTTCCTAAGGACTGCGAATTAAACCAGAGCCTCTCCCTCACTGTCACCACACCATTAGTAAAGATACAGTACGCACCTTTTTGTGTCACATTCACAAATACAGTAGCCCCAAGGACCTTTGCCCCTGCCAATTCCAGACTCCTTCCACCTCCTTGGATTTAGTTATCACTCTGCTTTCTGTTCCCTGGACAGTAAGGCCTGGAATTCCCTCCCTAACCTCCTTATCAACTACCCGTCTCTCTGCTACAATGGATGCGTTTATGTGACTATCTCTTTGTTCAAGCTTTTCATAGAATCCCTCCAGTGCGGAAGCAGGCCATTCAGCCCATCAAGTCCACACCGACCCTCTGAAGAACATCCCACCCAGACTCAACACCCTACTCTATCCCTGTAACCCTGCATTTCCCATGGTTAACCCACCTAGCCTGCACATCCCTGAACACTATGGTTAATTTACTATGGTCAATCCACCCAACCAGCACATCTTTGGACTGTGGGAGGAAACCAGAGCACCCGAAGGAAACCCACGCAGACACAGGGAGAATGTGCAAACTCCACAAATAGTCACCTGAGGGTGGAATCAAACCTGGGCCCCTGGCGCTGTGAGGCAGCAGTGTTAACCACTGAGACACCATGCCTTCAGCAGCTTTTATTGAACAGGATAGTTCTTTAGCAAAGGGCAGTGTCCCCTGCAGAACTACAACACACGCTGAACATTGTTGTCCTGAAAAGGAGTGCTCAAACCTTTGAACCACATGTTCGTCCATTGTGTGACAGATAAAAGGCAGGGAACTGACTCAGAATTTAATGAAAGATTATTTTAAGTTCTTTATTTTGACTCCTTAAGTAACAATACTCAATTATAGAAATTATAGAAATACAGTCATTGCAACATTAACTTCTCACTTCATCTGCCCAACTCCAACTTTAACTTACTTCATTTAACTTCACTTTACCTCACTGTACTTAATTCACGTTTAACCCTAACTTTTACTTTAACCAAGGTTGTTGACTTGCTCGCTGAGCTGGCTGGTTATTGTACAGGTGTTTCATCACCATGCTTGGTAACATCATCAGTGAGGCCTCCGATGAAGCGATGTTGTTCTACTCTGCTTGGTATTTATATGATCTGGTCTGTTAGGTTGGGTTGTGTCATTTCTGGTTCTGTTCTGCATGGTTTTGTACATGAGGTCTAATTACACATATTTGTTGATTGCATTACGGGTTGAAAACCAGGCCTCTAGGAATTTTCATGCTTGTCTATGGCTGGCTTGAGCTAGGATGGTCACATTGTCCCAGTTAAATTGATGGCCTTCATTGTCCAAGCGCACTGAGATGAGGGAAAGTTCAGCGTGTCGTTTTGCTGCTAGCTGGTGTTCGTGTATCCTGATGGCTAGTTTCCTTTCTGTCTGTAAACTACATTTGGTCCTGCATGCCATGAGTGTGGGGTCTTTAATCCTTGTGAGTGTTTGAGTGTTTGTCGTAGTATGGCTGTGGGTTTGTGTGCTATCATGATTCCTAGGGGCCGTAGGAGTCTCGTTGTCAGTTCTGACATGTTCTTGATATAGAGTAGTGTGGATAATGTCTTGGAGCATACTGTGTCCTCTTGGCGTTGTCTATCTAGTAGGCACCTGCAGATAAAGTTGTTGACACTCCTGTGTAGTATGGATGAAGAGCTGCTCTATTAGAGATAGTGTCTTATTAATCCAAGGTCCTGGCTGTTTATATTCAGGTGGACATGAAAGATCCCATGATACTGCATTGCAAAAGCATATGGAAATACTCCCTGATCTCCTTTGAAAAGGACAAAGTAAAGACTCCCTGATCTCCTGGACAATATTTATCCCTCAATCAATGTCACCAAAAGTTGACCGCTATCACATTGCTGTCTGTGGGATCTTCCTAGCATAAACTGGTTGCTACATTTCTCATATGACAGCAGTTATTACATTTCCAAAGTATGTCACCTGGTACAAATTTTTCATCCTCTGTTGTTTGTGTAAGGTCTATTAAATTCAAGTCTTTACTTTGTCCTTTTCAAAGAAGATTCAACAATCAAGGAGCTAATTTGAACCTGAGATAGTAAGAACTGCAGATGCTGGAGAATCCGAGACAACAAGGTGCAGGGCTGG
>NW_025979229.1:0-6169 GCF_021869965.1 Rhincodon typus | reverse complement strand
TCAGCTTTCCTGCTCCTCTGATGCTGCTTGGCCTGCTGTATTCATCAGCTCTACACCTTGTTACCTTAGGTATACTACTAATCTTTGCCACATTTTATGCTTTCTTTTCAATCTGATGCTATCCTTTACCACTTGATTAACCATGGCTGATTTATACCCTTCGTGGGAGTCTTCTTCCTCACCAGAATATATTTTTGTTGCAGTCATATAGCATAGAAATAGGCCCTTCGGCCCACTATGTTTATCCCAACTAACAACACCAACCTACAGTTAATCTTCATCTAAATCCCATTTACCTGCACTTAGTCTTTAGCCAGCATTTTAAGTACTCATTCAGATGCTTCTTAAATGTTCATAGAATCCCTATAGTACGGAAGTAGAACATTTGGCTCATTCAATCTAGAACACCCCTCTAAACAGCATGTCACACAGTTTAAAAAAAATAGGGCCCTTCCATTTGTTGGTAGCCCTTTTAATTATTGATCTGTGTAAAGTTCTGAAAATAAGCAGCCAGTGTGTGCAACATGATGACATATGGAATAAGAAAGTGTGAAGTTATTAATTTTGTTTATAAAAATGTTTTTAGAAGGAATGGAAATTTATAAAAGAAATATCGTTAAGCATTCATTTTGACTTTTCCAGAGTTCCAGTTCAGAGGAAAAGTCTACAAACTCAAAATGTTAAAACAGTTTCTGTCTTCACAGACAGAGCAAGGATTCCAGGTCTTCTTTACTGAACCAGGCTCCGTGAGCCACTACCTACGGTGCTGTATAAACAAAACAATGGTTTCTTCAATCGTTCCCAGGATCTTTTCTGCTCAATCCACCCGTAACAACAACCTCCAACTTTTCGACTATAAAGTCCGTTGCAGCTGCTAAATTCTGATTCCAGGTTTTCCAAATCCTTCGCTTTGGGAAAGAATCTTCAAGCAATTCATGTTACTGATCTAGATTTGCGTGAAATTTGTCTATTGATTGCCCACAATAACTCAGTGATGCCTGATCTGTTCAGAACCTGCTCAATTTTGTACAATAATCCAACCTTTCATTGTGCTGTCACTTGCATTAATTTTCTCACTCCATAATAACGGTTTGGATTGTAAGCTACATTCCTCTGCACTAATTCAGTTTCTTCAGTGTTGTTGTGTTATTATATAAATTACAGACCAGACAGACCTGTACCTTGAAGACAGTTACATGACTTTGTGACGTGTGAAATTCTGGTTTAAACATCCCATCCTCACCTTCAGTCACTCTCTCAGTGTAGTGGAGTTAAGGCTAGTGTGTTCAGTCAGTCAGTTAAGCTAACATAATGTCAGTAAGCACAAAAGAGATTATGTAAAATCTGTGATATTACAGCATCATAAACAGTTATAGAGTCAAGGAGATGTATAGCACAGAAACAGACCCTTCAGTCCAACTCGTCCCCATCGACAAATTATTCTAAACTGATCTGGTCCCTTTTGCCAGCATTTGGTCCATATCCTTCAAAATTCGTCCAATTCATGTACCCATCCAGATGCCTTTTAAATGTTGTAATTTTATCTGCCTCCGCCACCACTTGTCCAATGCATATACCACTCTCTGCAAGAAAATGTTGTCTTTCAGGTCCCTTTTAAACCTTTCCCCTCTCATCTTAATCCTATGTTCTCTAGTTTTGGACTCCTGTCCCCTGGGAAAAAGACCTTGGCTATTCACTCTATCTATGCCTCTCATGATTTTATAAACCTCAAAAAGGTCACCCCTCAGCTCCAGGGGAAAAAGAAATGTTTCATTTTTGATTTATTATTACTGTCAGGTGTACTGAGGTCAGGAATTATACGGTACTGAGTGATAGTCTAACAAGTTTATTTGAAAACGTGAGCTTTCGGAGCCTCGCTCCTTCTTCAGGTGTTAGTGAGAGGTATAGTGAAAAGTGTTGTCTTATATGCTTTATAGGCAGATCATGCTATATGAGTGCATCAGGGTATCAGAACTGAGTGCAGGATACAGTTTTACAGCTGCCAAGAAGGTACAGAGAGAGATTAACATTAACATTTAGGAGGTCCTTTCAAAAGTTTGATATCAGCAGGGAAGAAGCTACTCTTGAATCTGTTCATACATGTACTCAAACTTTTATATCTTCTGCCTGATGGAAGAAGATGAGAAAAGTATAACTAGGATAGAAGGGTCTTTAATGATGTTGAGACAACAAGGTGCAGAGCTGGATGAACACAGCAGGCCAAGCAGCATCATAGGAGCAGGAAGGCTGACGTTTTGGGCCTAGACTCTTCATCTCTTTAATGATGTTGGTTGCTTTCCTGGTGCAGCGGGAAAAAGAGCACCAGCTTATTCAGCCTCCCGCTATAGCTCAAACCCTCCTAACCCAGCAACATCCTTGTAAATCTTTTCTGATCCCTTTCAAGTTTAACAACATCTTTCTTCGAGCAGGGACACCAGACTTTATGCAATATTCTAAAAGTGGCCTCACCAATGTCCTGTAAAGACACAACACGGCATCCCAGCTCCTATAATCAATGCACTGACCAATGAAGGCAAGTGTACCAAATGCCTTCTTCACCACCCTGTCTATCTGTGATTTCACTTTGAAGACACTATGCACCTGCACCACCAAGTCTCTTCATTTGGTAACATTCTCCAGACCCCCACCATTAACTGTATAAGTCCTGCCCTGGTTTGCTTTCTTATTGTTTAGAAATTTTAAAACATTTGTCTCAACAAGAACCAAATCTTTTCTGCATGTATTATATTAATGGATAATTCAGCCTTAAAAAATAACATGTTGGCAGGTTAGAAATATGAGACGTGATCTCATTAAAATATTCAAAATGCTCAAAAGACTTAACACGGCTGATGTGAGAAGTAAATAAAGAGAAATATTAAGATGACTGTATCAATAAGATCTCCAATTTTCACAACAGTGATGCCGAGATGGGTCTATGGATCAACCCTAAGAAGACAAAGACAATGATGACTGGATGACTACAAGGCCCACTCATCACCTTTAGATTACAAATCAATGAAGACAATGAAGACATTGCCCTACCAAGGAAGCAATGTCTCCAGAGAGTATGATGTAGAGATCAGTATAAAGATCAACAAAACAGCATTGGTCCTCCAGTGGCTTCATAAGGTCTGGCATTCAATACCATCATCACAGCCATAATGTTGTGTCTCTATATATCTATAGCAGCACCAACCACATTCAATGCCAATGAAGCATGGGGGAGAATAACAAAGATATCAGAAAATTTGGATGTTGTTCATGAGTTACATAACAGCTTACAAAAAAAAAATTGGCCAACATTTGGAGAGACAATACCATCAATAAAGAAATCCTACAGAGGACAGACCAAAGGAGCTTACAGGACATTGTGACACAGAAATGACTGAAAATGACAGGGCTTATAATCAACTCCTGGACTTACCCCCAGTAACAGGGACAGTACAATGGATTCTTTGAGTTAGAAAACTAAGACCAGCTCGCCAAAGAATTGCAAAGCATATTTAAGGTGCTTCAAGAACAGGTCACTGCCTGGGCTCAAGCAAAAAAATGTGCAATGTTCTGAGGAAGGGTCACCGGACCCGAAAAATTAACTCTGATTTTTTCTCTTCACAGATGCTGCCAGACATGCTGAGCTTTTCCAGCAACTTCTGTTTTTGTGCAATGTACTGGGACTTGGGGCAGAGTCTTGTTGATCATTTTTCAATGCAGGATCTATATCTAAGTAAGTTAGTGTCTTAGCAGACTGGAATACATTTCACACTGAGCTGTTGTCTGATCCACTTTGTGATGCAAACTCTTCAATATTTCCCCTCTATTTTCATTGCTTTAATGCTTTCTCCTTCTTAAATGCAGTCTTACCTATATCCCTCTCTCTTGTGAAGGCACAGTGTATTCATTAAGACATGCACATTCACTTTCTGTCTCCACACAAAGGTCACCTTTTTGATCTATAATCTGAAGATTTTGGGTCCTGTAGGAATTGAACATAGAATCTAGATAAATGAACGGGTGATACACTGAAGAGTGTTGAGTTTTTATTGCACTTAATGCCATGAAATAATTTCAGCAGCTGCCAGAACTTAGATAAATATCATTATTATCAATCTTAACCAAATTTTCATCTGTCAGTTAGGTTGATTGTTAAAAATGTCAGGATCCTAAACCGCTGTTATTCAATTTAAAATAAATGGAGAATCATTAAGACAGTATACCATGAAATTTTATATAAATATGCTTACTGGTTGAAATAAAAGCTTTTATATTGACAGTGCTTGTTTTGCAGTATACATAGATGCCAAGTGATATATTTGTGAGAAATATAAACTGCCGCAGCTCTTCATTTTTGACATACAAACATTTCTGAGGATTATGACTTGTTTGGAGTTAAGGGTTTACGGGAATATTATTACAATCCTTTCCGGGTTAAAAAATTGAGTTTGACCATCAATGCAAGTAGATTATGTCATGGCTGAAAAAGAGTTGGCCTCTGTACTGTGATTTACAATAAGTGACATTCTCTCATTCATGATTTTTTTAACCACTGACTGTTTACATATTGAAAAGAACTGATGTAAATTGATGTACCCACTGTGAATTATACAATAGGGAACTTGTATCCCCATATGCTTTAACTGTAATTTTTAAATGTGATGTTAAAATTTGTTTCATTTTGTTCGGAAATTTTATAGTTTAATTTGTATTAATATTGTTTCCACATCAGTTCACTGGTACCTAACAATTTGAGAACAAATTACATTCTGCATGAGAATTCTTTTAATATTAAAAAGCTGATCTCTGAGTTCTGCCTCCAGGATTTTCATTGGGAGAGCGCCCATGGAAATTAATGGCACGAGATTTACAAGTAATGTAATCTACTAATACAGATGCAGTGAGCAATTATTTTGTCAACTTCCACTTGCAACAAGAAAATGCCAGTGATAAAAAACTTACGGAACAACATATTGGCAACTAGTAACAAATAAATAAATTTAGCAAGTAAAATCAACACTTCAGATGATTTTCACCTTTACAATGTGAAATGTCATAAGCATGTATATATTTAACAAATTAGGCAAAAAAACTGCATTTAAATACAATTATATTTTGCTTCGTAGCAATTTTATGTTTTAGAAATATTAACAACACTGAAAATATTATTTTAAAAATATCTCACTTATTAGTACAGTTTTTGGGAAAAGTTACACTTCCACAGCGTGAGCTGTTAAAAGTCTGCAGTGTAAATATAGACTTGATAATACAGTGACTAACAAATAGCTTTTGTGAGAAAATTACTGAACTAAACTAACTGACATTTTATTCAAATATTAAACAGGTCAGAACCCTGTAGTTATAATGGTATCTGTGATGAGGCGCTACATCTTTAATACAAGTGATCACTCTAATGATTGACATGAGCTGCTTTGGACCTTTCAAAATTGCATAATATGAACACAGCTGAAATACATTCTCTCAAGATTATGGCTGACAGTGTTGGTTTAACTAAGGATAACACTTGATGTAGACTTACTCTATGATCCTATTTGATGGTACTACTGGACAAGTAAGACACTAGAAATAAGGCTGGATTGACAAATTTTTTTTGTTCAGTTTGTTAATGTGATGGTTTGTCATGGAAACATATTAAGGGTTGCAAGTTTTCTTTAACAGCTTAATTGCCATTTATTACACAGAAGAAGAGACAAAAAAAACTATCTAAATATAGGAGAAAAGTAGAATGATCTCAAAGCACACAGTAAGATAAATTTCAACCTGATTCCTAACAATATGGGTTTGCCCAAAATATTTACCTGATCTGTCATAAACCCAACAGATTGAACATCTTTCCATTAACACCATAAGAGACCACAGTCATCTACTTTCTGATAATTGCAAGATTTAATTCAACATTTCAGAAGGACTGTCTGACTTTTTATAATTTAAGAAAACCCCTCACAGGAGTAGCCTTTATTTGAAATTCAATTTCTAAAACTGATATTTATGTATAAATTCTGTATCTTTCATTCACTTATATATCATTATTTTTAATCAAGCTGTTCTGACAAGTTATAACAGACATCTGAGGCAGGTAATACTTGAACCCAGGATAGCCCCAGAGGTAGAAACATTACCACTGCACTGCATGACCCAAAGACATTTTTTATTC
>NW_025979228.1:0-6169 GCF_021869965.1 Rhincodon typus | reverse complement strand
TCCCCCATTTCTGATGAAGGGTCTAGGCCCGAAACGTCAGCCTTCCTGCTCCTATGATGCTGCTTGGCCTGCTGTGTTCATCCAGCTCTGCACCTTGTTGTCCCACAGCAATACGTTGACTGCCCTCTGGGCAATTAGGATGGGCAATAAATGCTGCCTAGCCAGCGATGCCTTCGTCCCATGAATGAATTTTTAAAAACCTTACTTCTCAGTCTATTCCCTACAGTTTCCCATTCCCTATCCTTTATGCCCTGTGGTCTTACTCTGACTGCTATGGATTTCATCCATCATGGTCGTATCTTCTTGTCCTTGAAAGTCTCCTCGAAACTTTACCAAATGTGTTTCAGTGAATCTCTGTCACACTCCTGCTTACAGCCTGTCTGCTCTTACACTGAGTGCCTCAAGTTGGTTTCTCTGTCAAAGTCCCAGAGATAAAGGTGCCCTGACATTATGGGGCTTGAACATTTATTGCCAACCCAGACAAGTAGTGCTAACCCTGTCTCAGTAGGTTCTCAAGGGGGACCATCAAAGTGTTAGTGCGCTCTCTGCAGGTCTATCATAAGATGATACGATGCAGAAAGGTAGGGGGGTTACATCCAACTGTTATGGTGGCTGAATGAATGCAATCCCTTTTCTGGCTTTCGCTTTATTTTGGATGGCTAACCTTGAGAGATTTGTTCTCTTCCCCGTGTTGCATTGAAACTGCTACCTGTGCTGCATGCAGATTTTCACTGCACTGGCACCTCTGCTACTGATAATCAAACGCCAGTTAAAGAATAGAGCAATCTGGATGAAGCAGAGCTGATAAATCGAATGTGAATAAGAGCAACATGATTAGACTAGGGATGGGAATAAGCAGCAGGAATATAAAATGAACAGTCGTGGGTTAGAGGCATAATGGAGAAGCGAGATAGGAAATCACATTTAAGTGCCAGTGCGTGAATCTAAATTAATTCAAAATGAATTTTAAAAATTCATGCAAAATTTAAATTGATATCAAATTGAATATCGCAACAAAAATTAGTCAGCACTCATCCATCTGTTAGACTCTGCTCTCAGCACACTTACTCATGAGTTGGAAGCTTACAGGTTTAGATTCCACAGACAAAACCTCTGAGCACCAACTCAGCTGATATTACTGAGGGAATGCTGTGTTCGTAGAAGTGCCAATTAAACCCAAAGTCCAGACTTCCTCATATCTAGCCTTTGCTGGAACCTGCTAGTTTGTACTTAAATCTTGGATGCCTCCAGATTGTCGAAAAAAGAACATATTCTTGAGGAACATGGCAGGAAGAAAGACAAATAGATTTTGATTTGAGTACAGCTATTATTCATCTACCACATCACCCACAGCAGGAGTTCTGTACATTATTTGTGAAGGTCTGTCGAAGGGGAATGAAAATCCAATCAATGAGCCCCATTGGTGAGGTAGGGACTATCGAGAATTATGTAATATTATGTAATATTATGAAGCATAGCATCTCTCGAAACTTTATGTCAAGTTGCAGCCAATGTTCAACCTGCAGCATACAGCATAGAAACAGGCCCTTTGGCCCAACTCATCCATGCTAGTTCCAAAACTAAACTAGTCCAATTTGCCTGTGTTTGGCACACATCCCTCTAAACCCTTCCTATCCACGTGCCTGTCCAAATATTTTTCAAATGCTGTAATTGTACCAGCCTCCACCACTTCCTCTGGCAGCTCTTCCTTAGCCGCACCATCATCTGTTTGAAAAAGTTGCTTCTCAGGTCCCTTTTAAATCTTTTGCCTCGCACCTTAAACCTAAGCCCTCTAATTTTGATCTCCCTCACCCTGGGGAAAAGACCTTGGCTATTCATCCTACCCATGCCCCTCATGATTTTATGAACCTCTATAAGGTCACCTCTCAGCCTCCTAGAGAAAAAGTCCCAGCCTATCCAGCTTTTCCCAAAAACTCAAACCCTCCAGTCCCAGCAACGCCCTTGCAAACTTTTTCTGTGCCCCCTTAAGTTTAGCAACATCCTTCTTATAGCAGGGTGACCAGAATTGTGTTTTGGTATCATGGTGTGTCCAACATACAGGGAAGTGACTAGTGGAAGAGAAGAAGATCTTATGAATTTTATAGAACAGTTCACAGCATCAGCCCAAAGCACATCATAGCCAGTGATGTATTTCTTAGCCGATTTCACACAGATAAAGCAGCAAACGATGTGAACCCAAAAAAATCCCACAACTGTGAGAATGACTTTGTTTTAGTGATATTGATTGAGGGCTAATATTGGCCACGCTATTATTTTAGACCATAGGAAGTTGGAATGGGGAGGCAGTAGCCTAGTGGTGTCATTGTTGGACTGTTAATCCAGAGACCCAGGTAATGTTTCAGAGGACCTGGGCTCGAATCCTGCCACGAAAGTTGGTGGAATTTGAATTCAGTAGAAATCTGGTGATCATGAATCCATTGTCAGTTGTCAGAAAAAACCCATCTCATTCACTAATGTCTGTTAGGGAAGGAAACTGCCATCCTTACCTGGTCTGGCCTACAAGTGACTCCAGACCCACAGCAATGTGGTTGACTCTAAACTGCCCTCTGGGCAATTAGGGATGGGCAATAAATGGTAGCTTACCTAGCAACGCCATCATCCCGTGAATGAATAAATAAAGAGAACAGGAGTAGGCTGTTCAGCCCCTTGAATCTGCTCTACCATTCAATAGGACCAAGGCTGATCCAACATTCTTCATGTCCATTTTCCTACCCTTTCTTCATAATGCTTGATTCCCTGACTGATCAGGAACCTCTTAAATATATACAAGGACTCTGCCCCAAACCTCTGTATGGCAAGGATTTCCAAAGACTCACAATCCTTCTGAAAGAAGAAATTTCTCCTCATCTCAGTCTTAAATTGGCGCCACTTCTTCATTTCTCTCTGAGATGGCACAGGACCTTGGTGTAACGTAATCTGTCTCAGTGTCACAGTGGGACATCAGTCATTGATTATATTCTCAAGTCTCTGCAGTGGGATTTGTTCCTAACAGCTTCTATCTCAGAAGACAAGAATACTGCCCTCTCGGCCATAGCTGACATCATGCCAACAGAGAGAGAGAGTGCACTATGCAAACACTGAAGGAAAATGAACTATTGATTGAATGTTCCTCTCATATCAACTGTACAATTTTAATCACATGATTTATATGCGTCTCCTGTTTAAAGCGCAAGGGGCTAGCTTTAATGTAAAGCCATTTGTTGTTGCCTCTATTCTGCTAATGTGATTCCCAATTAGTCTTCTGCAAATTTACTACATGGCATCATAGGTTCAGAGAGCGGGAGAAAGTGGGAGAGGGAGAGAGAGAATGTAACATTTTTATGATTGATGTCCCATTCTTGACACCATACTTGTAAAACAGTTGCAGCTGATTTTCTATTTAAATTTCACTCTAGGTTTGGCTGATATAAGAGAACAAAGTTGCATACCACAGCAGAAAGATCAGAAAAATCACAGAAAACTCTAACCGCCTAGTCCGAGCACACTTAATGCACGAAAATAAGAAGCCGTTTTTTTTTGCTGGAAAATGGGATTAGAGTAGTTAAATGGTTGCTTTTGATCAGCACAGACATGATTGGTCAAACTTCTGTGCTGTGGACCTCAATGACTCAATTTGAAGGAGTGTATTCTGACAAAGATTGGCACCGAATCAAGGAAGGAGACCACAAGCTTGGCCAAAGATATCTGTTTTAAGCATGATCTAAAAGCAGGAGATGGAGGCAGAAAATATGGGGAGGGAACAGCAGAGCCTGAGGCCTACTCAGCTGATGTACAGCTGCAGAGGGCACAGCACTACAGACTAGGGTGCAGAGAACTCAGACAGTTGTAAGGTTTGAGCTGTTTACAGATAAGGGGAGGGTTCTCAAGGCTTGAGGCGGTTACTGAGATAGAGAAAGGTAATGTCATGAGGGGTTATTTATTTATTCAGTTGTGGGATGTCAGCATTGCTGGCTCAGCCAGCATTTATTGTCCATTCTGGTTGCTATTGAGAAGGTGATGGTGAGCTGCCTTCTTGAACTGTTGCAGTTCACATGCTGTAGGTAGATTCACAATGCTGCTAGGGAGGGAATTCCAGGATTTTAACCCAGCGACACTAAAGGAATGGTGATAAATTTCTAAACCAGGATTGAGAGTGGCTTAGAGGGGAACGTGGTGGTGTTCACATGTATCCACTTGCCTTGTCCTTCTCGATGGAAGTGGTTGTGGGTTTGGAAGATGCTATCTGAGGATCTTTGGTGAATTTCTGCAGTGCACCTTGTAGATAGTACACACTGCTGCTACTGAGCGTGGGTGATGGATGGAGAATGCAAGAATAAGAATTATAATCTGGAGATTTTGATCATGTCAGTTTCTTCCACATTGGTACCAAAATAGGTTTGTCATATGACAGCTGTCATATGTAAGTCAGCAAATGCCATACATCCAGATAACTCCTTTTATCCTTCCAACAGTCCTCCTGCAAACTTCATCAAACACTTCAGCTATACAGTCTAAGAGTTTCCAGATTCAATGTATCTTGTTGGTATTGAGTAAGCTCTTTTATAACTGGGACTTCACTCCCACATTACTGGACTCTGATTTATCCTTGCTGCTGCTTCCACCTCTCTCTCTGTCTGCTTTCTTTCAGCTGTCCTCCTTAGCGCTGACTTTACCCTCATCATCGGCGGTCCCTTGCAGACAATGATGACTCTCTTCCACCATCTGAGAAAGTCCGTAGGCAGCTGTACAGACTTTCCCCTCACTGTGGCCTTGGCTCAGTGATCTAACATCGCTTTGGGATGGGATTGGATTCAACAGATTTCAACGTCTGTCGTTGCATGCAAGCTTTCACTTGACGTCATCTCCAATAGTCATCCCTGAGCAGACTCAGCCTGTATTCTCTTGGATTTAGAAGAAAGAAAAGGTGACATGAAGAGGCCAGGAAATTTAGGATGGCATGGTTTGCCTTCCTGCTATGCAAATGGTCAGTGACGTACACATCCCCTGTAAATACAGACCGGCCCTCTGTCATTTGGTGCTCTAAAGTGTCCCACTTCACCCTGATCGACCACTCACCCTGTGGTCTCAGCAGGGCCAGTAGCTATAAGCAGGCTTCAGAGTCTACATCTTGGCAATTCAGGGCCCAGTTATGTGTTGCGTTTAAGAGCCTGTGAATGAGTCAGGAACCAGTCTGACACCTTACAGGGAACTGCAGAGAATGTGACTATTGGTGCGATGTTCTAAGGTTGGGATGAGGATGGGAGGTGAGACTCAGACTGGTGGGTGGAGAGTGTCAGAGGAGATGCTAGGGGGTGAGAGGAGAGGGAATATTTGCAGGGACAGACTTTGTGGTCTTGGGGTGCCCGGTGGTAAAAGGAGTGCATTGATGGAGGAGCCCCTCTGTTCCACGTAACACCCAACACTGCTAAAGTGAAAGCAAGTTACAGCACAGGCCACCTGGCACAAAAAAGTAAAGTTACCGCAGTCAGACCAGTTCTGAGGAAGGGTCACCGGACCCGAAGTGTTAACTCTGTGTCTTCCTTCACGGATGCTGCCAGACCTACCGGGCTTTTCCAGCAACTTCTGTTTTTGATCCTACCAGACCATAGGGCTGCTTTCTCATTACAGAGAGAGGGACGACTGGTGGTGGCTGAAGCTGAGGGTCACCATGTCTCAGGTGAGGGGGAAAGGTTGAGAAGGGGTGTCCTTCATCGTAGCCTCAGCTGGTGAGGGGATCGAACACGCTACGACACAAATCAGCCATCCAGCCAACTGAACTAACCAACCCCCTTACCTGACTATGGCAAGCACAAGGACACTGGGAAAACTCAGAAAAAGAGAGGAATTTGAGTTGAGTTTGGGCCATCTATCTCACTCTTCATCATCCTTGCGATGTAAGCATGATTTGGAAAGTTCACTACTTTACTCAGTGCGATTGACAAATGTGTCGGATATTTATAATCTCCGTCAATGTCATATTTGCAGATGGAACAAACGAAGTAGAAGTGGGGTTAAAATTGAATCAGAGATAGTAGGAACTGCAGATGCTGGAGAATCCGAGACAACAAGGTGCAGGGCTGGATGAACACAGCAGGCCAAGCAGCATCATAGGAGCAGAGAGGCTGACGTTTCGGGCCGAGACCCTTTTCTGATGAAGGGTCTAGGCCCG
>NW_025979227.1:3343-6169 GCF_021869965.1 Rhincodon typus | reverse complement strand
CATCGAGGGCCGAAGGGCCTGTACTGCGCTGTAATGTTCTATGTTCTATGTTCTATGTGTCTCAGAGATGAGAAAGCTTGCTTGAGCCTCAGAAGCTGCTGGGGCAAGCTGTTTGATCCAAAAGGCAGGTCACGCACATCAGGAGGGGGTGGATCATACACTACCGCACTTTGGTCAGGGTCTGAACACCGCTGAATCTTAGTTCGATCTGCTGATGCAACCCCTAGTTGATCAGCCCTCATGGGTCAAGCTGCAATGAGGTTTCAGGGTTCTATCCTGTGCTGCTCCCCTCGGCTACACTGCCTTCACTCTTATTGAACAACGTGCAGGTCTTCACGTTAGCCTGGAGGAGCTCCTGCCTGTAGGAGGTAATGGCCTAGGGGTATTATTACCTGGCCTATTGATCTAGAGACCCAGGTTCAAATCCCACCGTGGCAGATTAAGAGTTTAACTATGACCATTGTGAATTGCTGGGGGAATCCCATCTTTAGGTAAGAATATCTTTATCTGCTCTGGCCTAAATGTGATTGACTTTCAACTGCACTATGGGCAATAAATGTTAGGCCGAGCCAGTGTCACCCATGTCACTGCCGATGTCAGTGTTACATTGTCTCATATGTCAACATGTCATTAACATACACAATCCCATTTGACTGAGATTACAAGGTGTACAGCTGGATGAACACAGCAGGCCGAGGAGCAGGAAGGCTGCCGTTTCGGGTCTGGACCCTTCTTCAGAAATTGGGGAGGAGAAGTGGATTCTGAAATAAATAGAGAGAGAGGAGAAGATAGGTGGAGAGGAGACGGACAGGTCAAGGAGGCGGGGGTGGAGCCAGTAAAGGTGAGTGTAAGTGGGGAGGTAGGATGGGGGTAGGTCAGTCAAGGGAGGACGGACAGGTCAAGGGGGCGGGATGAGGCTGGTAGGTAGGAGATGGGGTTGGGGCTTGAGGTGGGAGGAGGGGATAGATGGGAGGAAGGACAGGTTAGGGAGGCGGGGACGAGCTGGGCTGGTTTTGGGATGCGGTAGGGGAGGGGAGGTTTTGAAGCTTGTGAAGTCCACATTGATACCATTGGGCTGCAGGGTTCCCAAGTGGAATATGAGGTGCTGTTCCTGCAGCCTTCGGGTAGCATCGTTGTGGCACTGGAGGAGGCCCAGGATGGACATGTTGTCCAGAGAGTGGGAGGGGGAGTTGAAGTGGTTTGCGACTGGAAGGTGCAGTCATTTGTCACAAACTGAGCATAGGTGTTCCACAAAGCGGTCTCCAAGCCTCCACTTGGTTTCCCCGATGTAGAGGAGGCCACATCGGGAACAGCGGATACAGACTGACTATGTGATTGACGGAAACCCCACCCCGAATGTGAACATCTCTCTTTGAATATAATCATAAAGGTTGGAGGAGGTATCACATGACCTCCAACGTCCAACCTCCAAGGTTGCAGGAACAGCACCTCATATTCCGCTTGGGAACCCTGCAGCCCAATGGTATCAATGTGGACTTCACAAGCTTCAAAACCTCCCCTCCCCCGACCTCATCCCAAAACCAGCCCAGCTTGTCCCCGCCTTCCTAACCTGTCCTTCCCCCCATCTATCCCCTCCTCCCACCTCAAGCCCCACCCCCATCTCCTACCTACTAACCTCATCCCGCCCCCTTGACCTGTCCGTCTTCCCTTGACTGACCTACCCCCATCCTACCTCCCCGCCTACACTTACCTTTACTGGCTCTACCCCCGCCTCCTTGACCTGTCCGTCTCCTCTCCACCTATCTTCTCCTCTCTCTCTATTTATTTCAGAATCCCCTTCTCCTCCCCAATTTCTGAAGAAGGGTCCAGACCCGAAACGTCAGCTTTCCTGCTCCTCGGCCTGCTGTGTTCATCCAGCACATTGGCACAATGGCCAACCTACAACACCTACCCTCCGCTATTCCATGAGCAGTTGGAAAACCAATCTGATTGGATGATTAGGCTACATCAACCAGAAAAGATTCACCAAGACATTGCCGGGAATGCAAGGTTTGAGTAATGGGGGTAGGCTGGCACTTTCTTTGCTTGAGTGTGGGAGGTTGAGAGGTGACCTTATAGAGGCCTATAAAATCATGAGGGGTACAGATACAGTGAATGGCAGATGTCTTTTCCCTAGGGTGGGGGATTCCAAGATTAGGGGGGTATATTTTTAAGATGAGAGGAGAAAGATTTAAAAAAGACATAAAGGGAATTTTTTTTTTTAACACAGAGTCGTTCATGTGTGGAATGAATTTCCAGAGGAAGTGACTGATGCGGGTACAGTTACAACGTTTGAAAATAGAAAAGGTTTAGAGGGATAACAAGGTGTGGAGCTGGATGAACACAGCAGGCCAGGCAGCATCAGAGGAGCAGGAAAGCTGACGTTTTGGGTCTGGACCCTTCTTCAGAAATGGGGGAGGGAAAGGGGGCTCTGAAATAAATAGACAGAGGGGGAGGTGATGATGGAAGGTGGATAGAGGAGCAGATAGATGGAGAGAAGACGGACAGGTCAAGGAGGCGGGGATGAAGCTAGTACAGGTGAGTGTAGGTAGGGAGTTGGGATGGGGGTTGGTCAGTGAGGAGGGAGGAGCGAGTAAGTCGGAGGGAAGATGGACAGATCAAGGAGGAGGGGATGAGGCGAGTAGGTAGGAAGTGGGGTTGGGGGTTGGTCAGTGAGATGGGAGGAGCGGATATATGGGAGAAAAGACAGACAGGTCACGGAGGCGGGGACGAGAGGGGCTGGTCTTGGGATGAGGTCAGGGTGGGGAGATTTTGAAGCTCGTAAAGTCCACTTTACAAGCTTCAAAATCTCCCCACCCCCAACCT
>NW_025979227.1:0-3243 GCF_021869965.1 Rhincodon typus | reverse complement strand
ATTTATTTCAGAGCCCCTTCCCCTCCCCCATTTCTGAAGAAGGGTCCAGACCCGAAACATCAGCTTTCCTGCTCCTCTGATGCTGCTTGGCCTGCTGTGTTCATCCAGCTCTACACCTTGTTATCTCAGACTCCGATTCCTACTATCTCCAAGGTTAAGAGGGATATTTGCCAAGTGCAGGCAGGGGGGACCAGTTTAGGTTGGGAATATGGTCAGCATGGACTGGTTGGACTCAAGTGCAGGTTTCTGTGCTGTATAACTCCATGAGTCTATAACCAGCCTTTGTCTCCTTTGCACATCCAGTGTAATGAGTGACAGAACTTCACAAGAGTAGCTATGTCTCAGTGAGTAGTGCGTTTGAGTTCAAGTGCCGCTCCATGGTTTGAATACAGAGACAAAGCTGGCACTCCAGTGCAGTGCCGCGGATGTGCTGCTTTGTCCAGAGTCAGAGGAGACGTTAAATCAAGACCAGACCTTTCCTCCCTCAGTTTTGGCCAATACTTATCCCTCAACCAACATCAAATTCGAGTCTTTATTGCACTGCAATTTGCCAGATCTAGCTGTGTGGAAATTTCCTGCCACACTTCTGTCCCATGTGCAAGACTTAATGGCCTCTCTCCCCAGACTGAGGACAACTGCAATAGAGGTCACATGATGATGGCAAACCACGAGTGTCCACCCCCATCTCCTACCTACTAACCTCATCCCGCCCCCTTGACCTGTCCGTCCTCCCTGGACTGACCTATCCCCTCCCTAACTCCCCACCTACACTCACCTTTACTGGCTCCATCCCCACCTCTACGACCTGTCTGTTTCCTCTCCACCTATCCTCTCCTCTATCCATATTCTATCCGCCTCCCCCTCTCTCCCTCTTTATTTCAGAACCCCCTTCCCCTCCCCCATTTCTGATGAAGGGTCTAGGCCTGAAACGTCAACCTTTCTGCTCCTATGATGCTGCTTGGCCTGCTGTGTTCATCTAGATCTGCACCTTGTTGTCTCGGATTCTCCAGCATCTGCAGTTCCTACTATCTCTCACCAAAAGCTGGGTTTGGTTTCTCTGGAGCAGAGGAGGTTGATGGGTAATCTGACTGACGTATACAAAGTGATGAGAGGCTTAGACAGGGTGGATCATGAGAATATTTTCCCCTTGGCAGATGTGTCTAAGCTTAAGGTGAGGAGTAAGTAGCTTCGAGAGGATCTGAGAAAACTATTTACTTCATTTCTGGGTGGCTCAGTGGTTAGCACGACTGCCTCACTGCGCAAGAGACTTGTGTTCGATTCCACCCTCAGGCGACTGTCTGTGTAGAGTTTGCACATTCTCCCTGCCTATGCATAGGTTTTCTCTGGTTTCCTCTCACAATCCAAAGATGTGGGGGTTAGGTGGATTAGATGTGCTAAATTGAACATAATGCGCAGGCGAGGTAGGTTAGTCATGGGAAATGCAGTGTTATAGGATGGGGGAAGGTGGGTCTGGGCGGGAATTCTTTGGAGGGTCCCTGTGGACTCGATGGGCTGAACAGCCTGCTTCCACACTCTAGGATTCTACCGAGAGGGTGGTAGAAATAGGGAATGTGGTGGAGACAGGTGCTCTTGCAACTTTTAAGAAGCATCTGGATGACCACTTAAGACGCCAGGGCTTAGTAATCTATGGATCAAAGGCAGATCAATGGGATTGGTGTAGTTTGGTGTTTGTTGGGTCAGTATGGACAGGGTGGGCCGAACTGCCTGTTTGTATGCTGAATGACTGCGGCTCTACGACTTTCCGACATTACAACAACGGCTGCACCTTCAAAAGGTACAAGTTCAAGGGAAAACACTCGGCTGCAAAGTGGCTGGAGGCATTTGGTAGTGCAAGGTGCTATGTAAATGTAACTTTCGAATGAAAAAGAACAACCAGTTTTTGTTTTTAAACGACTCCACGACTTTTCTCTGCGGTGTCCTGGGTGTCAGTCTTTAATTCCTGGAGGATGACGCTGGAGGCAACTTGACCAGTCCTTTCCATTAGCACCTTCCTCCCTCACAGACCAGGGTTCTGTTCCCAATCAGCATTGCATGGATAGGGGCACGCTCTTAATATATTTTATATCAAATCCACAAGGTACCAGTGCTAAGGCCATTAAAGGAAGCAATTCTACTGTGGGACTGTGTTCCCCGACCACTCCGAATACACAAGAATGCTGGCTCGTACAGAATCCCTCACAAATTCTGTGCTCACTGTAAACAAATCTCCCTGACTGTTTACGCTGAGTGTAAGCTGCCACATCTCAGCACCAAGGATTTAATATATTCTTGTATATGCTACAGCATAAATTTCACACCAATTGAGTTAAACCAAGGCAGGAGCAGCTCCAATATTTATTGGAGTTCAGAAGAGACGAGAGGTGATCGCATTGAAAGATATAAGATCTTATGGGGACTGGAGAGTATAGGGGACTGGGACATGTGTGGGAGACTAAAATGAAGAAAGATATTGTACAGATGAGGGATCAAAACATTTTTTGTCTCTCAAATCACACAGCCCTTATAGTGTGGAAGCAGGCCATTTGGTCCATTGAGTCCACACTGACCCTCCAAAAAGCATTCGACCCAGATCCACCCCATCCATGTAACCCTGCATTTCCCCATGGCTAATCTACCTAGCCTGCACATCCCTGCACACTATGTGGGCAAATTAGCATGGCCAATCCACCCTAACCTGCACATCTTTGGACTGTGGGAGGAAACCCAGAGCACACCAACACAGAGAATGTGCAAACTCCACACAGACAATCCGAGGTTGGGATTGAACCCAGGACCCTGATGACAACCACTGAGCCACCAATCACATTAGCATCTGGAAGTCTCTTCCCGACAATGGAGTAGAGACTGGATCTTTGATAGACTTTTAATAAACAAAGACTTAAGGGTAATGGCAGGATCAAAGGGCATTGAGACCACAATCAGATCAGCTCTGACTTTATTGAATAGCAGTGCAGCCGTAAGTGGGGTGCTCCTGCTTCTTAGTACTAGGCCCTGTGTTTCTAAATATGTTTCTAAATAATACAGTGACTACAAAAGCAGGCCAGCCTGCAGTGAGTAACTCCCCTCCTGACCCCCCCAAAGCCTGTCCATCATCTACAAGGCACAAGTCAGGAGTGCGATGGAATACTCCCCACTTGCCTGGATGGGGGCAGCTCCAACAACAGTCAAGAACACCCAGAGGATTAGATAGGGTGGACAGTGGGAGCCTTTTTCCTCGGATGG
>NW_025979226.1:3055-6169 GCF_021869965.1 Rhincodon typus | reverse complement strand
TTTACTGTTTGGCATGTAAGTAACCTGTTTGGTGGCTTCACCAGGTTGACACCTCATCTTCTGGTATACCTGGTGCTGCTCCTGGCATGCCCTCCTGCACTATCCACTGAACCAGGGTTGGTCTTCTGGCTTGATGGTAATGGTTGAGTGGGGGATATGCCAGGCCATGAGGTTACAGATTGTGCTGGAGTACAGTTCTGCTGCTGTTGATGGCCCACAGCGCCTCATGGATGCCCAGTCTCGAGTTGCTAGATCTGTGCGAAGTCTGTCCCATTTAGCACAGTGATAGTGCCACACAACATGATGGAGGTTATTCTCAATGTGAAGGTGGGACTTCATCTCCATAAGGACTGTGCGATGGTCACTCTTACCGATACTGTCATGGACAGATACATCTGCAGCTGGCAGATTGTTAATGCAGCGGTCTAGAATGTTTTTCCCTCTTATTGGTTCCCTCACCACCTGCTGCAAACCCAGTCTAACAGCTATGTCCTTTAGGACCCGACTAGCTCGATCAGTCATATTGCTGCCAAGTCACACTTGGTGGTGGACATTGAAATCCCCCACCCCCAGAGTACATTTTGTGTCCTTGCCATCCTCAGTGTCTCCTGTAAGAGTTGTTCCACCTGGAGGATTACCGATTCATCAGCTGAGGGAGGACGGTATGTGGTTATCAGCAGGAGGTTTCCTTGCCCATGTTTAACCCGAAGCCATCAGACTTCACGAGTTCCGGAGTCAATGTTGAGGACTCCGAGAGCAACTCCCTCCAGACTGTATACCACCGTGCCACCTCCTCTGCTGGGTCTGTCTGCCAGTGGAACAGGACATATCCAGGGATGGTGATGGTGGTGTCTGGCACTTTGTGAGGTATGTTCTGTGAGAATGACTATGTCAGGCTGTCGCTGGACTAGTCTGTGAGACAGCTCTCCCAATTTTGGCACTGGTCCCTAGATATTAGTGAGGAGGACTTTGCATGGTCGACAGGACTATTTTAGCTGTTGTCTTTTCCGGTGCTTAGGTCAATGCCAGATGATGCATCTGGTTTCATTTCTTTAAAACTCTGTAGTGATTGGTACAACTTAGTGACTTGCTAGGCCATTTCAGACGGCAGTTAAGAGTCAACCACATTGCTGTAGGTCTGGAGTCACATGTAGGCCAGAGCAGGTGAGGGTGGCAGATTTCCTTCCCTGAAGGGCATTAGTGAACCAGATGGCTTTTCCCACTATTGACAATGATTTCATGGTCATCAGCAGGTTCTTAATTCCAGTTTTTTTTAATTGAATTCTAATTCCACCATTGGCTGTGGTGGGATTTGAACCTGGGTTCCCAGGACATTAAACAGATCTAACGATAATATCACTGGGCCATCTCCTTCCCTTCAGGTTCTCTGAAACTACACGCCGGGTCCGCTAGACAGGGTGATGGAGACAAGGCCCATTCTCCCTCTGGCTGACCAGATAAGAAAGGCTATCCAATCAGACCCATCCAGTCTAGGTAAAGATCACAGGCTGGGTCAGTGCTACGCCCATAGGGACAGGCAGCCACGCCTCTTGAGATTCAATGATTTATAAGAAAACAAAATGCTGCAGATGCCAGAAATCTAAAGTAAAAACGGAAACGTGCTGGAGAAACTCAGCAGGGCTGGCAGCATTTGTGGAGGCAGTTACTGAGACTGCTATGACTCTTATGCAGAACCCAGTTGAACGCAATGCGTTCTGAAGGAGTCATACTGGACTCGAAACGTTATTGCTGTTTCTCTCTTCTCAGATGCTGTCCGACCTGCTGAGTTTCTCCAGCACTTCCTATTTTGAAGCTCAATTGTCTTCCGCACTTGGCAAGAGTAGGTAGCAGCATCTTTCGCTACCTTATACTCAGAGGGCCAGCATGAAATTAGAAAGCAACTGGAGACCTCTCTGACATATCACAGACTGCACCTCATAAGTGCTTCCAGGGTGTCACTGATGCAATGTTCACCAGATCCCACCTTTTCATTTCTTTCCAGCTCAGTGTGGGTTGTCCACCCAGCCAGAGCATTCAGCTTCTCAGCCACTGCTGGCTTCCCATACTTGCTTTCAGTTGTACCCACTTAGCTTTGAGAGCATCCTATTGCCAATCAGCAGTATTCATGAAAAAAGAGGATTCCATTCCCTTGATGCTCAACCGATTTGTGACTGTAACAGCCAGATTTTGGAGATCTGTGCTTGATATCCATGGTGCTGCCTCAACCAAAGCATTTACAGCTTCCAACCTCCTGGACCAAAGGTAGGGAAACTACATTGTGCCACAATTACTAAGGCCCTTGGTTTATTCAACGATAGTTGTTGGAAAACAAAAGGCTAGCCCTCTGTCACAACTGACTCAATTGGGAATCGTGCTCCAATAATCAAGCCCCACTATTCTATAAACCATCACAAATGTGTAACTACCCAATTAAAGCACCAAGATGATCAATTTGCCTGACTGACTGCTAATCAGAACAAAAGTAATTCACTCCAGGTCTCACCATTAACAATAAATTATCAATTATTATTAAACAAATTGATTTTTTAGCAAATAGTTTAAAAAAAGGATTGCTAATTTACTACTATACAACTTAAACTTTAAAATCCCAAGTGCACACATTCATTCACAAATAAGACAGAAAAAAAACGGATGGTTTTACACTGATATTATGAATGGGAAAACGTATCGAGGAGAAACAAATTTTGTGGATCAAAGTCCAAACTATTAGCGTGGGCTCATTTGTTTCTCTCAGTTCTTTTGATTTTCATGGAATGGTGATGTATCGTTGTCCATAGAATGATGGTTGGCCTTTGATTCAATTGGGTGGATCGAGGTCTTTTCATGTGTTATTTCACAACTAACTGCAGTAGTGCACTAGAAATGAAATGCTACTATTCCTAGTTATCAAAAATATGAAAAATTGATTAAACCACCAAGTTGTCCAGTTTTACCTAACTGATTTTACCTAACTCAGATTAAAATAATTTGATGACCAGGGTTTTGCGGATATATTTAAACTTATAAGCTAAACTCTATGCTTTTTAAAAATTCTCTCTCGCTCTCTCACACACACACACACACACACACACACACACACACACACACACACAC